>NC_135422.1:9890097-10144119 GCF_051991245.1 Festucalex cinctus | reverse complement strand
AACTTGTGTTTACACTTAGCAGTTTTGCAAGAACATGACATGACCATTTAGAGCATCCCAAATTGTTCGTGACCTGTTTCAGGTAGGGCGCCATGTCAGCCAGAGACTTTCCCAGGTGCTTGCCGGGATCCAGACCTAATTTGTTCACGCACAGACAAATTAGGAGAGACAGAATCACAAATCAGTGATTGAACATGACAGACGTAAACACACAGCAAAACCTGCATACATCCGTTAGTTTGACTTTGCAAGTAGTGTATACACATCTTTATGGGGAAGGCTAACAGTTTTCAAAAGCAACATATGCACACAATTTTATACTTATACATGCACATTCCCACCTCATTTAGTTCCCCCTTGAAAACATAAACTATGGAAAGAAATGTTGTTTATTTTTCTTTTGCCCTCCTGGTGCAGGGAAGTGACTCAAGGGCATGGGGAGAGGAAGAGAGGGAATAAAATACCCAGCATGCCTCACTCTCCTGAGCCTTAGACCATCAATAGTGTTTAACTGTTTTTCTTTTAGTGTTTAAATCTTTTTATTTGGTAGTTATTAAGTTTTTAGCTCCAGTGTTTCCTCATAGGGGAGCCTCCACACTGGGAGGGATGGCTGGTCTTCATCCCTCTCGCTGTGGACGAACTCCTCCTGGGTGTCTTTCCTTACAGGGTACTTCTGTGCCCCGCCATGTTGTGGTTTTCATGTGTCTGTTGTGTTTTGGGTGTGTCTGTGGGTACGATCATGGGGATTGGGGGGGGGGGGGGGGGGGGGGGGTTCTTTGTATTGTATTATGGATGTTCAGCACTTTGAGTTGCATTTGAATGTATGAAATGTGCTATATAAATAAAGTTTGATTGATTGATCGACATCCTATGGCAACCCAGCAGAGAGCTGATCAGTGGCATGTCGCTCGTCTCTATTACAGTGGAAAAATCCCTAATATTCTATTCTTTTTCGTTTCAAACTGTTTTGTTTTTTTTACACCCTAAAAAATGTGCATCAAAAGTCGCACAAAAACAGTCAACATGTCCAAGACGTCACTAACAAAAGTAGTGCTTAATTGATTTTTCCTTTTGCAGTGATTCAAAACTCTGTAAAGTGAAAAGAAAAACAAAAAAATTAAATAAAATTGCTTGGTGTCATGTTGGAGCAGAGGTCCCCATAGATAGTCAATCCTATATCCCCCATGTTGTAATGATAAAATCTTATTTCATTGTATCTCGTTATAGTAACTATAGTTGCAAATGCAGTTAATTGTTCAGCTCTGAAGACAATGACTCCATAGGTCACAACAGCAATATTATATCCCGCCACTTCTGAAAATGTGTCTTAATTGATCGACGCCATCTTTAACAAGTGACTGACTCATCCCAAGAGGCAAGGCACACCCATAATGATCGCCAAGATGGCCATAAAGCCCGTCGCCCTGCTGCGGCGGGCGTTACGCGGCGGCGGCGCTGCTCTCCAGCACATCGACGTGTCTAATTAAAGGAGCAAAGTTAATCGTAATGTGAGAATATCTTTTCCCTCGTGGCCTGACAAGCTCAAAGGTTAAAGTGTCAGTCGGCGCGAGCCCACCCGTGGGGAGCCATGGGTGAGAGACGTGAAGGCAGGTTTTGGGGTTCATCTTAATCCCAGTTGTATCTCACGATGGTCCAACAAGGGAGGAGGGGTTAGAAAGGAGCGGGATGAGATGGTAGAATGAGCACACCCTTATTCTCATCCCGGGGGACCCATGCTCTTAATTAGAGTGAGAATTTCTAATCTCAACATCCTCTCATCTTAACCCCGCCGCAAAGGTAATAAGGAGGGACACATTAAAATTCAATCCCTTTTAAATATCCTCTGTAATTAGTCATGTCTTTTAACAAAATCTTCATAATTGGCTCCAAATTGCACAGGGGATGCCACTTTCTTCTCCCTCTTTTTTTTTTTTTTTTGATAGTTTCATTAACTTTTCGGCTCTTAAATGATTAACGATCCACAAGGAGACGTTTTCACAGAGTGCGGGTTTTAAGAGCAAGTGCCAAAAATGTTGCAAAAATAGCATGAACGTCAACACATTTCAACCTGGCGGGCATTCATTGATGCTCCTGACTTCCGCCTTCAGCCAGCGAACACCACTTTATTTTTAAAAGTGATACTCACAATGCTGTCTTACCCTGAACCAGTTTAACAAGTGGACCCAAGCCAAATTGAAAAATTATGCTGCACTGAAATTAGATAAAGGTAAAGTCTGACACCAGAGACACTACATTTTCTGCCTTTTATTTGGTGGTATTCTTCAAAGCTCAATTAAAATCAGTGAGCTTTAAAATGAAAGAATCCAGTGTAGAAGTGGGATTACCTCACAACATTAGCACGATACTCGCAATACATCAACTGCCTAATAATCAATATACTGGAAGAAAAACCTTGACAGTTCATTGGAGTACACTTCAAAAGACACGATTATCTGACGCTGCTGACTTGAAACCGTATCGTGAGAGACAACAATAAAATATACCACATTATCAATATTTTGTCCTAACGCTGCCTAGGCCAGTGACGGAATTAAGTGTTCTTGAAATTATAAAATGTTTGCTAAGTACAGTAACAACATTAATAAACTGGATGTCATTTTGTATCCCCCCATAACCTCTTCCAAGACCAAAAAAAATAAAAAATAAAAATCTTCATGTTCTTCTTCCAACTGCTTTGATTGACGCCTAGTCACTGTCTGACTAGGCGCCGCTGCAAGAGGACAGTCAGGGCAAAATGTGGAAAATATTACTAACATTGCACATTTATTTGGATCAATCCGAAAAGTTACACGAAAACATTTTCCGTGTAAAGTATAAACAATGATCAGAACATCTCATTCTTCTCCTTTTGTGTCATTCAAACATCAAGTGTCACTGAAATGCGTAAACTTGCTTATTGACAGTTTGATGAGAATCAGTTGGTGTGTAACTTTGGTAACTAACAAAATATCAAACTAAAAATATCTGACAATTGTAAGTGATTGAAACTAAAACCTTTTTTTTTTTGTTATGGAAAATTAGAAGCTTAGTTTTATCAGAATCATACTAACAAGCAGAACACACAGCTCTTGCTCTTTCAGGATTTTGTTTATATTAATTGTCTTCTAATGTCAGTTTCACAGTAAGTTGCGCTAAATTAGCACCAACAAAAAACATCCGTTTTAAGCAGCAATTCACAGTAGACAATGCAGGTCAGAATAACCAAGTAGAATACGCTTTATTTCTAGTTTTGCTGGCCTTTGCCCACCGTGAGGAGATTTGCTTGTGTGAAGTTGTATAGTTAGCTCAAACTGCTTGTGAGTTCCCTTTCGTGTGTTGAATTAAAAGCCTGGAGATGGCAGATACCGTCTTAGCCGAACTGAGCCTAGCTGCGAGAGCGCTATCGCAGGTATCCGCTGGGTTTTTTCTGGCAATCTGGTGACAGCTCTGCTTTAATCCCCGCCTTCACAGAGCAAATTAGATTCGTGACGTGTGGCCCTTTAGCCCACTAAATAGATGGAATAAGCGTCTCCCCTCCCTTGTCAGTGAGCACTTTTAAAACAACACTCAAAAACAATAGCTGTTGGTTATCGCCTCATCTTTTTGCAAAGGCGAAAACCTAAAGTGCTGGGGAAGAAAGAGAACCTGAGACAAACGATGATAAGATTAAGGTTATATGGAAAATTTGTCAAGCTCTTTATCAGGAATTCAGTGTCTGAATGGAATTATGGAAAGTGGAAATTGTGTCGGGATGAATCTGTCACTCCAAATACTGTATAGAAGAGAGAAACTTACTGACAATGAGCTGAACTAAATCAACCTCAGATATTGATACGATGATCATACGCTGTCATCAGTTCATCACATTGCGGTATAATACATTATCAACAAATTCACAAAGATAACTGAATTCCCAAAAACTTTTTAACATGATTTATTTGCCTCAAAAGAACAGGTGAAACAGGAAACTACTTGACCATCAAGCTTGCCATTGGAATAACTTACCTACATTCTTTGAACACTAATTGTACTGAAGTGTTATATGAGATTATGTTCAGTGAAGCTCAAAGGCTACCCAATGTGTTCATGCCAAGGGTAAAAGATAGTGGGCTAATAAATTAAAAAAAAAAAGAAAAGAAAAGAAAGAAAGGACGAAAACGGTGGGGTGGCTTTGATTTTGCACATGCCAATTATCTCGGGAGAAGAAGCCCAATTAACCGAGGGACCTGTGGCGCCCTTACTCACCAGCATGACTCAATCGATTAACTAATTACATGAATATTTGATCATGACTCTCAGAATGGCCAATTACCTTTATGCGTTCGAGATACTACGCACGTATTTGGCTTTTATGCCATTTTGAGGCACAGAAGAAATAGATTTTCCTTTCATCTGTTTATCACAAACGATGATGCTTGATATGAATTATAGCTCTTTTCTAAATTAGATAGAAGCTACATTTAAAAAAATGCTCTGCCATTTGTTGTATACAGAGTCGTGTCTTTTGTTAAACATGCTCAGGCGGAGCATGAGTTAAAGGAACACAGTTAGTGTTCGTAAAATTTTCAGCTCCATGTATTGTGAATTCATTGTTTTTCTCTCTGAATAATTAAAGGCCTTCTTCCTTGCATGTTCTCCCCGTGCCTGCGTTGGTTTTCTCCGGGTACTCCGGGCTCCTCCCACATTCTAAAGACATGCATAGCAGGGTTATTGGGCGCTCCAAATTGTCCTTCGGTGCATTTGTAAGTATGGATGGCTGTTTGTCTCTGTGTGCCCTGCAATTGGCTGGCATCCAGTTCAGGGTGTACCCCGGCTACTGCCCAAAGCTGGCTGAGATAGGCTCCAGCATCCCTGCGACCCTCGTGAGGAGTAAGTGGTTAGGAAAATGGAAGGATGAATAATACAAATGGCTTTATAGTGTTTTGGAGATGTTTTAGGTATGTGCTTGACAAATGTTCAAGAATAAGAATGTTTTTCTTTTTCATTCTGTTTGGTGCATTAGTTAAATTTGAGTACCTTCATTGCCAGAGTCAAGTTAGTTCAGTGACCAGTGGAGCTTTTTCCCCGACAATTTTGTCCACATACATAAATAAGAAAGATGACATTTTCTTCTGCCAGTACTTTTCTCCTGTTACAAGGTATTAAGCTGCCATCAGCACAGATTTCAAACTTGCAGAGAATTCACTTAGAGGATTATACCGCATTTGGACAGCTGTCTTTTCACAACGGGGATTTGTCATCAAGCTATATCCTCTCCTTAAGAAAAAAAGATACTTTTCTTTATCCATTCACTTTTAATTTGCACCTATCTTCCCGAGCAGCAAACGGAAGGAATATTAATCTTTATTGACTTGTCAGGAAAGCGCAGGGACACGTTTCGTCTTATTATTTTGGCAGAATATCATAAGCTGTTTTAGCTGTCATTTCATAGGGAGACTTAAACTTTGACCTCCACATTTTTTATTTTATTATTTTTTTTTATTTCATACGTTAAATCCCTTCAAATCACACTGCTTTTCTGTCTCCAACAATCACACACAGAGACACACACAGGCCACTAGGAACCTTGTTGCGTTGTCACACAATCTCCCTTAAAAATTCACTGCCCAGACCTGCTCTCACCAAAAGCTGCAATTAGAAAAGAAATGCCTGAAGGCCGCCATTCAACAGTCTCCTTTCTAATTACCAGTGCCGCGGGACAAGTGAAGAGTCAGGGGAGATCCGATAAGATCTCCCCACATTTTTACCTGTAGCCAAAACACACGCACACACAAATGCCAATATAGTGGGAGGCCAAGCCGCACGCTTAAAAAAAAAAAAGAAAAAAAAAAGACACCCGAGGTGACATTTCGTTCTAATTAGAATCTGTGGAGGATTTGCTTTTGGATGTAGTCTTGTTTATGGTAGAGAAAACAGAGTTACACTGTGACTGACTAACTTCAAGTGTGGGTCTTTATTTTTTTTTCTTTCTCAATATGAATTGTACCCTTAAACAATATGACCATTTTTCTCATGTTGTTGACTGCAGAAAACCCTTTATGGTGAATTTAGAAAATGTGTTAAATATGTTGTCACTGTTCGAAGATAACTGCTAAAAACAACTGCAAAGACTGAAGCACTCCAACTGTGGAAATATATAGGGTTAAATACTTTTTCACTTATTTCAGTTTTGAAAAAAAAAATTTGGTGCATGTTCCTTCTACTGATAATGCAAGCCGAATTTTTTTTCTGAATCCTGCTAGAGCGTGGTCTGATGCAAACCTGGCCTACCAAAGCTGCACATTCATGAATAGCAGACAATTTAAATCAATCAAAGGTGACGCAGGCATTTCATTCCGTGCAATCATCTGTAGCAAAAGCGGCCACGCCACCCCCTCAAGCAGGACAAAAACACGTGGTGAGTGACGAGTTGACATAATGTGGTGAGGTAAATTTGTCAAAATCTGTCGTTTGCCTTTATTTTAGCATAAACCTATAAGACCAAAACATTTAGATATCATAAATCTGTTTATGTTTATTTTAACACAGAGAAATGTATTGCTTGTGTTTAAAACACATGGGATAGGAAGAAGACTTAGAGAACATAATCACACATTAAATTGCAATGTCAATGTAGATGGAAAGATTAATTTTCGAAATCATTCAGCCCCATTAACGGTGTTGAATAATTATCATTTCTCACCAAGAAACTCAGAGGGAGTCTGCCAAGCGACATCACAATTGATAAAAGTGAACATTTGAACACTCAAAAAAAGTTTAACTTTTCTTTTGCTTTCCTTAACATCCCCCTGTTAGTCAGTCATCTTCTTGCCCTCAGGCTCCAAAGCAGGCGGGTAGGGCGCAGATTACAAGCGCATTTAGCTCAGCGTGGAAGCAGTTGAGAGACGCATATGAGCGCTCACCCATTTTTATCACGCGAGTGAGTACGGAAAAGCGGGTGTTGCTGCAGCACGACGAGGGACACGTGCCGTTTATTGACGGGCTAAATGTGAACGGGAAGAGGTGGGCGAGCACCTGCGATTACTTCTCAGCTGCCAGCCAGCCGCACACAATGGCGTGCACGACACCCTCCTCCCTCTGCGCTCCTTATCTCCTCATATTGTTCTCCGCTTCAATGCCTTTGCCTGTGGCACACGTCTCGACAACCAGCGCTAAGCCACAGATTCGCGATTAGGCCATTATTCTGCTTTTCTCGCTTTCTTCTCCACTCATCCTATCAGTCACTTATCAAAATTCTTCGATTACTGTGACTACTTAACAAAGACTCTGGAGAGAGTAAAATGGCTGACCATGAGGGGAGGGTTTGTAGTCGGGGTACGACGCAAGGGCTGCGGGGGGAAAGGAAAAAAAAAAAAGAGAAAGGGGAGGCCATCTCACCAAAGGCGGCGACTTTGATGAGTATGGCGTGGACGTCAGATGATATCATCTCTGAGAGCAGCAACTGCTGGTCTCGCCGCCACAGGTAGGCCAGAGGCTGCAAACCAAGACGTAAACACCTGGGGGGGACAGGTGGAAGTGAGAAAAGTGGGGTGGTGCTAAATTAGAGTGCTACCTAAAGTTTGAAAGCCTCTAAAGTTGCACAAGTGGAACTTTAGCCAAACATTAACCTGAAAAATATGCCATAAACCTTGATTGTGAGTGTTGTGGAAAGCATAATTGAGATAAAAATGTGTTGTTGACACCACACACACAAAAAAAACAAACATCTAAAATAATTGTATCAATTGAAATGTGTATTTTCTTGTACTTTTTGATATTTAGAAAGAATTTTAAAAAATGTAAATATAAAAAGAGTGCCTAAAAAATGATTACCTAATCATTTTGTGAGACCTTGTTCTTGTATAATCATTTTAACACAAATATATTTATTTTACAAAACAAAATATTTTCTAACACCTAAAGTGATCATTATGGGACTTTTTTTTTTCTTTCTGACACGTACGGTAACCCGTAAATGCATATTCATAACAGCTTTCACAGAAAAGCATTTGCGTTGAAAGTGCAATGAACAAGCTGACAGCGGAATATCCTACTAATGTGATCGATGGGTTTAGTTAGAGAAATACAACTTTTAGATTCTAATTAGAGTATTAAGTCAAATTAAAGTCAAAAGAGTTGTGTGAATGTCTGTATGTGCGTTGTGAGACTTACACATTTTCAACACGGACCCTCTGGTAATCAGAAAGAATGGCCCCTGCAGACACTGCGTCGACACCCTCTTTTTCCTGTGGAGAGAATGAAGGAACCTTCAAATACAATGCCCCCCACCCCTCAATTTTCGATACAATATGTGCGATACGCTCAGTAAAGGCAATGACGTTTGCGTCCCATGGGGGTTAAATACTGTTTTCTCAACCTACAATGGTGTTTCTAATCTGACCCCAGCCACACACACAAACACACCCCGACATGCACACGCACAAAAGTCTTTCCATTCACTGTCAGGATGTTTACATTCCGGTCATATCAAAGTCACTGTGGTTCAGCCCATATTCCCTGGAGATGTATTTATTTATTTAGCCATGAGTACACGTGTGTATGATACGTTAGTGTGCCTTAGTTCCATTATTTTTTTTTTGCTTACTCTCTACTGGGTCTCTTGTTATCTATTGGGTAGCTCTTTTGGCGATGCCTTAGCTCTGGACCCTGCACATACAAAATAATATTCAAAAGTTTCCAGTTTACTGCAGTACTCCATTTTTTTGCAGTCCTTAGTCTCATCTTGAATAAAATATGTCCAACGATGCAAAGAAGTGATTACAAGAGAGCTGTTGTTCCTCCTCTATTGTTGTCTGTTATTATGATCAGCTCCTACTGATTGCGTTAACTGCGACATAGTTTTCAGTTTCCGGAAGTACAATTTTTACTACCGTTTATCCATGTGGTTAGCAAATTTGCCTCACAGATTTAAGGTTGTAGGTTCAAATCCAGGATTTGCCCTTTCTGTGTGGAGTTTGAATGTTCTCCTAAAGTTGTGTGGATTTTCTCCACTTTTCTTCCACATTCCAAAAACAGCATGCATACATCCAAACATGCATGATAGCTCACAGAAGACTCAAATTGTCTTTAGGTATAAATATGAGATTGGATGGTTGTTGGGAATGAGACATTGTAAGGTGCAAGTGAGACTATAAGGAGAGCCAATCACAGCTGAAAGGCACAAACCTGGACGAGTCATCAGTCAATCACGGGGGTGATTTTGAATGGATCATTAACTGAGAAAGTCAGCTACGTAAACCACAAAACTTCCAATACTTTGAACGTCCAATTTTCTTTCACTTTCACCTTATGTGACTATAACTGCCCATTTTTATGGCCGCAGCATATTTTTCCCAATACCAATGAGGACCCTTCTAATTGCTTTGCATCATATCCATATATTGTATGAGTCGAGGGAAGGACAGGAACATGTTCAAACCCAAATCCACGCAAACAATCATACAAACACTAGCAAGGTGCAGTGGTGCATGCAGATACACACGTTCCCTACCTCAGCACATCCTCCCCCACCGACACACACCTGCAGATTCATTAGAACATTACACGGGCTGTAATTAGAATGCCAGGCCGGTGGTGGGAGCGCAGCGGATGGAGCGGTCTCCAGTAAATTACCTTGTAGACATTATCAATTTCCCTGGCTACTGGTCCTTAAGATAACCCTCGCGGTCGTCCTCCTCCTCCGCCTCCCTCCCGCCCGTGCTTGCTTCCTGCAATTTTTCTCTGCCTGATAAACATGCTGATTAAAGCGAGCAGCGTGTAAACCTTTGATACTTTCCTAAATGAAATCCATGCCCTGCCTGGGGCCTGATGCTGTGCTGCACACAAACACACATACAACTCCAAGTAGGCATGCCTGCTAAATGCTAATCAGATAAAAGCATGCACTGTTGTGTGTGCATGTGTGTGTATGTGTTTTGGTGTAAAATAGTGTATGGTGTAAAAGGTAAAAAGGGGAGGATGCAGATAAATGCGGCTTTAACTGTGTGACCTCAGGTTTAAACATCTTCAGGCCTCAGGATTCAGTATGTTTTAACATCAGACCATTGTGAGAAACATTACAGTCAATTCCACTGGCCGGTGACAGTAATTAAGTTGGACTGATAGCGTTTCAGGCCCGGCATAGCAGCTAAGGGGGCTGCAGGCTCAGTCGTGAAGTTCGAGGTAAGCCTCAGGGCCGGCACACTCGTCTAATGCAATGATAACCCTTTGCCTAAATGCAACTGTCACTTCCTAAAGAGGCCAATTAGGAGGCACAGATTGGGATGAGGATGGACTAAAAGAAGAATATAAGATAACTTGGGCGTATCGAGTGAATCAACACCAATTTAATCGTTTGATTGGCTTTGAAACTGAAGGGGTTTGAGACTTTGAGGTTGGGATTTGGCCTCGGTCAACATTGCGCAACCTCAAAGTTCGTAGGCCAAGTTGCAGTGGCAAGCCAATAACAACAACCCACATGAATGACATCTTTACCATTTTAAAGCAGAAACTTTGGAAAGAGACTAATCTTTCGAGAGACAGCTTAGGCGGGGTACATTCTGGACTGGACACCAGCCAATCACAGCGCAGACAAATGCAGCCAAAAAAGAAGTCATAATCACATTCACATCTCAGGACAACTGAGAGTCTTCAATAAATGTCATATGCAATATTTTTTTTGGAAATATGGGCAAAAAACTGGAGTGTCCAAGGAAACCCCATGCTAAGCCGACCAACCAGCAATTCATTCAGGAAAATACTGTGAACTGCAAATGTAAGAGGCATGATAATGGTTGCTAAAGAAATCAAAATAACAACTATAACAACTGATCTTGAAGCAAGGTAGACCCATAAATAATCATAACATTCTGGCTAAGCATTTTATCGGCTTTGACCTTGTATGTATGTGCATGACTGTTGGCACAGACGTCCCATTCTATGTCACGTTTGCCGCTTCATTAAAAGGCAGATTCACCTGATGCCGGACCCGAGGCCCTGCATTAAGTCATGCCCCAAGCGGGAGTAATTCAAGCCCGGCTTTGTTTGACCGCGCAACCCTGCAGCAGCCCCGTCGGAGGCGACTACTAAGCAAAGGCTGGCCTAACTATCCCTGTCCTCTCCATCAGGCACAAAAACGCTATTAATGAGGATCTATGGCCCTGAGCAACAGAAGCCCTTGGTCCCCTAGCCATGTCCATCAGGGTACTTAGCTTCATGCAGTCATTAACTCCTGTTACTAATTGTCAAATTCATTAAACTCCTCCTTACCCCCGCATCCGGATTGTCTCTCATGGAAATGGATGGAAGAGGACTGAGTTATTAAGATGTCAGCTGCAGGGGAAGATTAAGGCCAGGAGGCATGCTTCACAAAGAAACGACACGGCCATTAAACTCAATTGCAAGGTAGCGTGCGTGATATACTTTGTAATTATATGTACATTCATCTTGGTAGGGACAAAAAAAAAGAAAAGTTGTTCAATTGTATTCACAGTCACACTGCCTTCAGGTAAGACATGTATTTGACCTAATGGTAGGACAGGAGAAATAACATCACACAATTCAGGCCCCTACAGTAAAATCAAATGTATTCCGTTCTTTGATGCTGGTTGACTTCGAGGTAGTGCTAGGTTCAAAACAATTTCACAGTAAGATGCAATTTAAAGTGAATTAAAACAATTTTACGATTCATTCTGTCATGCAAGTGTCTCTAAAGTAAATCTACTCACCCTGACTGACACCTAATGGAGTAGAAACCTATAAAAAGTCACCCTGCCAGTAGTTCTAAATAATCTCATCATCTTATATTGTTCCGTTTCATACTGTGACTTGGGGTTCTGTTTGCATTTGTGATTGAATGGTGACCAGTCCAGGAGGATTGTCCCAAACTTGTCCAACACAGAGGCGAAACTGAACAATATTGAGGAAAAGAAGCCATCAGCAGCAACCCAGACAATTAGAACACCATGAAATATTCAAAATTCTATATTCCTGCAGAATACATAAGAACCCTCATTAGCTCCCTCCCAATGGCTGTCACTGTGATGTCTTAATTATACTGCTTAACAATACAAAAGCTCCATTTAGCGAAATGCTGGGTTTCCAAAATGCCTCCTTCAAGCCTATTCTGGCAACGGTGAGATGCCTGAGTTGGCGGATCTTGACTATTATGCGCCGCCTTGACAGGCATTTCCATGAAAAAGAGAAGGGAAAAAAAAAAAATCATCTTTTTATCGAGTCCAAAGTTGTTGACGCACACTTTCCATTATGTTATTGCCTCTTGCATGTGCCGGGCTTCAGTGTGATGGTGGGGAAGGAGGAGGAGTGGAAGGTGACAAGGTAGAGAAATTAATTAAAGTGCTTTGAATGACAGCTTGCTCAAGGGCATCAGGGCACCATCACACGCTGTATTGCCATCATCATAGCGAGACCACAGCTAACCTCTATGCTTTAGCCACCCCCATCTTGTCAAACACTCCTCCTCTCCATCCAGCTCTTCCAGGACCCATCAAGTAAGTGACTGGACGCTTTTAATGTTCTCTCCATTAGATCAGCTCGGCAGCCCTATAGTCATGTAATGTAATGACACAGTGAGAACATGGAGTGAGGGGCTGGGCCAGCTCAAGTACATGTAGTACGTGGCGGAGAGGGCCAGCTTGGTCAAGTGATTGTGTTTAATGCGATGCGGACGAACAATCCCGGGGCGTGGCTGGCTGTCCTGACAACTCGATACATGCCCCATTGACAGGAAGCTTAGTGTTGGCTTATTTTATTTTAAATCAGCGTCTATATTGTGATTCTGTTAAGGTAGACAAACCCCCAAGGTGACCGATGATGTATTGAAAATTCAGAGTCAGAAGCCATTTTCTCTTAAGTGACATGCAGTGTTGTACCTGAGTGAATTCAACAAACGGAAGTTTATGAACGCAGTACGCACACTCATTCTATCGCATGTGAACGGCTTTTGAACAATTATTTTTTTCTCAAGAGTGCCATGTTTCATTGGACTTCCAGGAGAAAACCCAGCAAAACAAACAAACCTTCATATGTAGGGAGATAAGGACTAACCTGAAGTATTTCCAAATTTACCATATATTGAAGGCATGTTCATCCAGTTTAGGCGGCACAAGTAGGTAAACTCAAGTTAGACTTAAGCACAAATTCAGGTTACTGAGGTAGAGGCATTGGGAACAGAACTCCACCATAAACCGAGAATCCTCTGCATTGTTGATCCTTGAGGTTTACCTTTCAAGGCGAAAGACGCTAGCTTACATCTATTTAAAACCGGCCCATTGCAAGTAGCCTCCCTGAAATACACACCTTGATCTGGTCGGCTACAAATGTGATTTTTAAACTGTGCGAAAAAAAAACTGGTACTAAAAACTCAAATCTAGGTACAATGCCACAGTGTACAACTTGACATGCAGGCTTAGAAGCTGTCTTTGCAAAGCTCCGGAAATCTTTCACAGTCATTCTTGTTGGTAATTTGGTGAGGCTTTCTTTCCTGAGCAGCTGTTGAGAGACGGGTCTGAGCTCACAGACGGGCTCGTGTTGTGTCACACGTGGGTCCTCAACCATTCAGTTTGGCGGGATAAGAAAAACAAAACGGCTCACAAAACAGGTTCTTGCGATTAGTTGGGGTAAAGTAGTCTCCTCCACTGAGGGGTATGGTCTCATCAAAGCAATGAGTGTGTATTGTCTTTGCCATTGACGGGGCATATCTGCAACCAAAACTACTACGACCAAATTATTATTGCAACCAAACTATTGCTAGTTTCATCAGATACAATGTCGCGGACTACTCTTGTTGCTTGTTTTACATATTCACACAAGTATACCGGTAGTTATTTATTCCAACTAGTATAGCTGTCACTCCACTGCTGGCGTTAATTTTATTCTCAACTGCTCGTAGTAGCATTGTGTCCTGCTACTATCCACTTAGAGCTTTATAACAAGAATTCTCCCCCACCCTTGGGCTAAAACATATATTATACTATATGTTGCACACGCATAATTCATTTACAACGATTCAGAAACACTGCTGTATATACACTAATGTGAATGTAGGAAATCATGTTTAAAAAAAAAAATTAAAAAAAAAAGATTGAGAGATTAATGTTTCACGAGTTTCCTCTCGGATATATAGAGATACATAAACACGGGTTTTGCCAGAAGCGAGGCTGGAAGGGAGAAGGCCACGGCCAAAGCAAGCACAAAGACCAGGTTTCAGCAAGCCCAAGGACGAAGCAAACTTCCCATATCAACATGGATGGAAAATTAAATGTTGGACGGCAGGCGAAATGGAAGGTAGTTTATCAAACTAGCGGAGGCTCATGAATACTTCCAATCCAAGCCGTGAAAACCAATACGTTAATGTTATTTTCAGCATAAAGTGGGATAATATCCCTTTGTTTCAACATTATCAATCCAGGTTGTTTTTGCAAAGAGTGGAAATGATCTAAAGGCATCCAAACATTCAAGGTTTTGCTTGTCACCAATAAAAGGATTTTTTCCGCGACATAAAGCAAGAAGAAGAAGAAGAAAAAAAAAACAGCTTAATCCCAGCTCAGTCACAGCTAAGGTAAGAGAGTCTCCCATGCCGCGGAGAGGTAAACCATGTCAGTTGCTTTTCATGGTCCGAATCAACCAATTGTTCCACAGAAGGTCTATGCGCGCTCATGTACTGACGTCCATGTATATATACACACACAGTCACGTGCTGATGTATAAGCACACACACTCTCAAATGTAAATGTTGTTTCTGGTGAGGTCAGGTTCCAGACTCTTGGCATATTGGCCCGCTCTGTCTGTCCTGTAGTCAACAGTGCGTCGCTCCAACCGACCGTCACAGACCCTTCACACTCCCCCGGAGAGCGACTGCAGGAAAACATGCTGGCTTAACCTATTCTCCAGACTGCAGGTGGTGTTTTTTTTCCAACAGTGGGTTATGACTTAAGCTTCGGAAAAGGTAATGGGGCCTGCCACAAATATTTCTTGTGGGGGAACGGCTCACAAAATAAAACATAAAAGGCAATAATTTTGGATCTAAAGACTGCTCAGTTGTCTGTTGTAAAGTACTCAGCCTGACTGGCTGTTGATACTGGTTAAGCTGGAAAGAAAATGTTCTCTAATAACAAGACAATAAATAAAAAAATTAAAAAAAATCAAGTTTCAGGTTTTGCCTGTAAAGACAAATTATTTAAGTCTCGGGGTGAAGAACAAGCTACTGGAAAAAAAAAAATCAATCAGAGCCATTGCACACTCATTGATCAGTAATTGCAATGTACTGAAGAAGAAATAAATTACTGGGGTAAATAACTTTGAAACAGTCCCAAGAAACATGACAACAGTTGACAACAGAAACATAATAAAAATATTGAATCAATTGTCGATGTATTGTGATAACGTCATAGGTAAAATGACTTTTTACATGGGCATTTGTTTCCCATTTCATGGGCAAAATGACTTTGGACATGAATCATGTCTTGGGGAAGACAATGATCAGAATATAAGTTTGTTTGGAAAATGTGTCATTGAACTTGTTAATAACTTGAATGCAAATATCCTCTGAGAAGATTGTCAAAATGTGCTCAAGATAAGTACGAACACGTGCAGTCTAGCCATTGGAAGAGAAAGTGCTCGCTTGGCTGTTGTTAGTGGCTTATGCTGCCCTTGGTTAGGCAAGATAGGCCTATCAGCTCCCATCATCGCTAAACACGATTGAGTGAAGTACATTAAGCAGAAAAATACAAACAAATTAGAAGGGCTCGAAGGCCAGGCTCTTTATCAGTTGTTTGTGGGGAGTCGCTAGCAATTTGGGGGGAAATGGGCCTGCTCCGAATAGTTCTCGCTATTTCCACACAGGGACCGACAAACAATATGCTATATACTTCTAGCCATTATATAGGCACTGCCGCACTCGTGCTATGCAAAGTAAGTCTGTGAGTCTCAACTGCACTGCTAAACAAACACAAGGATAAAGCTAACATTAGCTGTTGTACGGATAAAAAAACAATATGAAACAAGTTTTGGCTGCTTGTAAGCTCATTCCAAGAACAGCATTCGGTGGTACCCCTGAACCGCAAACAAGCTCACATTAGCTCGGTTATTGATCGCCTCTCCTAAACCCTCGCCTGTGACCCCTGAGGTCATGATTTATGTATTAAGCCGCTTTTAAGAAAAATCCATTTTCCTGTTGAGCCGGCCCCCCGATGAACGTCTAATGCGGCACCGCGCCGGTAATCAGAGAAGGGCTGTATGTTTGATTTTGACACCTGCCCCCGCCCTCCTCCAGCAGTTCACACCACTCCGACTTGTCTTCCAACACCTCAGCTCCCTAATCGATACAACTAAGAGATTCCTCCGCCTGCTCGACAACCTCCTCTCTACAGTTTCCCTCCATCCCCTGCAGCATCTTGAGCGAGAAAAATGTGTGACGACAAAGCAATAAATACAAAGTCAAGGACCCGTAAGGACATTTGGACAGTTTTTGTTATCTAATCCTGAGCATGTGTTGTACAAACTAAGGCCATCTGTAGCGGACTTTTGAATCCGAGGCCAGTTTCAAGTCTGGTTGGGCATCACGTGCAAAAAGTGCATTGTCCAGAAGGAAGTGACGAACCACTAGCCGCTCCAGTCGTATGAAAGCTAGACACATTTCGAGATCAATATTGTTGATTGAAATTTAGTCGACTGGATTTCCCCATTTTTTTTTAGCCTTTTTCTATCACTGCACAAAGTGAATGAACAGTGACTTGTTTCAAGTCAGCATCCTACAATTTAGATACAAATCACCACCACCAACTTACGTCGTCTACAGTACATCTTGAGCCAAAAGATCCAGAAGATAGCACGACATAGCTGACTCACTTTTAAGTCGAGCACAAGTTCAAGCGGATTCAAGCCGTCCCAGACAGGTGCCATGATGGATGGATGAACTTATAGCACAGTTAATAAGAGAAGCTCATTGCTATGTTTTGAGAACTATTCTTCGCGTTAGCATTCCGGGTCCACAAGTGACAGTTTGAAACCTCAGCAATTCCAGTGAACAGTGATGGTATATTTAGTGGGGCACTCCCATTGTTAGCTACAACTTTCTGTCTGATTTGGTGTTTAAGAGCATGAGTAATAATTTTGGTGATGGTTAGAAAGGCAGGTTTTTATCAAATGAGCCTGTTAGCAAGAGAATTAAGTCAGTTTACATACTAAAAGTAAGGCTCTGTAGTTAGTACATAGAAAAGTGACCAATTTCAGTTGTTTTTCAGTGACAACCACAGCAAGCTGGATGATAGCAGTTAGCACAGTGCAGTGATTCACAAAATGGATCACAAGACTTTTTATTAAGATTACCAAGACAAATAGACAGTTAGCCATCCATCCATTTTCTGAACCGCTTGCTCCCCACAAGGGTCACGGGGTGTGCCGGAGACTAACTCAGCTGGCTATGGGCAGTAGGCGGGGGACACCCTGAACTGGTTGCCAGCCAATCGCAGGGCACACAGAAGTAAGTCTGTAAGTCTTCTTACTTTCTTGTGTTTCTCTATTGAAGGTCAGGATCTAAATTAGAACAACTTCACATGAAAGCATATGCAAATAGCGCAAGTGTAAACTGATCAGCCTTACCAATGTTTCGCAGAATGCATTTCAGCGCGGCAAATTCAACTTGAAAGTAACATTTCCATCCTCCCCAAAGCCAACGTTCGGTGTGACAGAGATGTCACAGCGCCTCTAATTAAAGCTGGCGGATGGGAACGCGTGCGTAGAGATCATCTATAGTTCCTCATCACTCTAATGAGCTTAAATGTCTTCGTCTGCATTCGTCAGCTCAAAGGTTACCAAGTAATAGAGTCACCAACGAATTGTAATGTGAGTGTTGTGTTTTTGCCACTGTGTGATATTATCTCTCAACAATTTAGCGTCTGAAACTTGGAATAGCATGCAATTTTTTTTAGCTTGGTTGTCTTTGCAATGCAATAACCATAAGGGTATGTAACATCGTCAAGACCAAACTTAATTAAAGTGTTGGTTTGCCCATTTGTTTGTGCCACACTTGTTTTGTGGTATTGTGGTGTTAGGGTTCGTGTTAGGGACAGTTCCATATATATAATTAGCATATTTTACAAAATTTAAAAAAAAAAAATGGATATGCTGTTCATGCAAAAACCAGAAAAGGCGGGATTACTTTAGCAACTGGAGTGTGTCTGCGGCATCCTGTAATTAGATGCGTGATGACGTCAGGTCCAGCAAGTATGAAATATTTTGGACAGCAACATCACTTTCAACAGGATGAGGCAGGAGACTTGAGTGTTGGGTGTCAAGGCATCGGGCTATGTATTTTACAACTCTATACTACCTAATATATTTTGTCCCCTCCTTCTATGTTGCTGCTGATTTTTCAAAATAGCGACTTAGGGAAATTGTAAAAAAGGAGCAGCTATTACATAAAGCATAAAAAATAAAAAATAGAAAATAATCAGGTGGTCCTCTATTTATGATCATGTTCCATTCCTAAGGTGGAGACAAACCCTGAATGAGTATGTCAGTCGGAATGTGTCATAGTCTATCACTTACCTACTAACTTGAGGAATTAAGTCATAATTCCAGTAAATATTTGTATGAAAAACACTACAAGTCCAACACAATGAATCAAATGTTTCAACATTGGTCATCTGATTCCCTCTCCAAGCTGTTTATAAAGATCAATGACACAGGAAAATACAGGAAAAAGTTAAATTCTGGCATCAGCAGGCGGAGTAAAAATGGAATATAGCAATATGAAATGGTGACAATATGTTCATGTACTTACACCTTTATCTAGATAATCACCACAATGGAATGGCAGCCTTCAAAAGAAATCAGTCTTGTATTTTCATTGTGTAATTCTACTACTGTATTAATGTTTAATAATGTCAAAATGACTGCCAGGAAAAAAAAAAGGTCATTAAAAGAACAAAGCTTGTGATTTACAGCACGTATATACCGTGAGTATACTGAACCTAATAAGAAAGGCTCATAAGCAACATAAAGAAAACAAGTGCAGGCGAGCAAGCACACATGTATCTGTCGTCACACAAGAGCTCAGCTTTTACCTGACCTTGAACACACGCACCACATCCATGTGCACAAGCGGGGGTCATGGGGCACAAAAAGCCCCTGTGTCAGGCCACAGAGCACAGCGAGAAGGATAAAGGATTTGAGGGATGTGATATGACTAATATGAGGGGTTTTGCAGGCCTTCAGGGGGTGGCGGTGCCGGCGTGGGCGGCGGGAGAGACTGAGCGTTACAGCCAGGGGTGACTGACACTGCTGATCTGTATCACACATCAGAGCGGATCACACACACATGGAGTATGGAATCACACATGGTATGTGGAGAGAACCATTTTACTCCTCTGAAATCCACAATGAGAATATCGAAGCAAGGAATTTAGACTCAGATGGGCATAACTATGAAGAATTGATTAACTGAAGCAATCAGCGCAAAATAAAGTGCAGAGTCGCTCATGGACCAACATCCACCGGTTAAACTACTCCAGGAAATATTAATCTACGAGAGTCTATCATTCTAGTTTCTAACCGCTTTCATTGCCATATGTTGGTTGTTGCATCCACCACTTTGTACTTTCTTATTCTTTTGTTACAATGCTGATCATTTTTAAGGGCTCTTAAAAAATGATATGAGAAATATGAGGAAAAATCAGATGATTTAAAGAGATTTAAAAAAAAATGCTAATACAGAATGCTATTTGGGGGGAAAAAAGCCCTAATATTATATTGAAAAAAATGCTTAAATCTTACCATAGTACAATTTTTCTGTTTAAGAAAAATGTAATCTTATGGAAACAAAGTAAAAATGTCATACCTGAATAAAGACATTTTTTTCAGAGAATAAAGCCATACTATTACAATTTTAAATGTACATCTTCGATAAAATAACTACTGTCAAATAAATCCTAACATTCCAAGAATGTATATTTACTTTTCTGAGAAATTGGTAATTTTTAACCAAAACATGCACCAATAAATATATCTTAACGATACAACAAGAAACAGTTCAGCGTTATACAGTAATAAAATTGCAATATTACAATCATAAATATTTAATCATAGTACCTGAATAATATATGGGAGGTCTCTAAACCTCAGGCTGTTGCATTCATGCTAGTACAGTATAGGAATTAAGACATTCAATTGAGAAATTCACAATTTATTTTCATGTACTAAGTATTTTGCTTCTCTCTTTTTTTTTTAACTGTCTTCCTCTAAGATTATTCTCACAATAATTTCAGCCTGACATCTACGAGAACTCTTAAAAAAAATAACCAATTAATCAATGACTCATTTTCCTCATCTAGGACATTTATTTTTAAATGCCCATCTCTACTTTGGCCACACAGATGTCATCTAACAAAAAACAAAAATGCCTTAATACAGCCCTACGGGGGAAAAAAAAAAAAGAGACTTTTTTTTTTTTTTTCGCCTCCTTTTCCTTCCCCAAAACAAGATTGCTCAAAGACGAGCACCGTGCGGGAAGGGATGAGATGGCCGACTGTCCCACTGCACGTCGATCGGGTTACACAGTTCAAAGCCACGCTGCCATGCACGGCTAGCGGTGAGAGCAAAGAGGCCGAGGATAGAGCCGCATTGTCCTGCTGTCATTAGCGCCGCTGCCAGCAGATGGATGGCTCATTCCCCCCTCCCCCCGCTATTATGATTGGGATTCTTCTTCCTCTCCTCTCTGTCAACAAAAGGTTCTGAAGAATATGATCTCTTCCTTTGATTCTTTTTGAATGGCTCCAAACGGAGAGGAACCACTTCCTGGTTGGGTCCATAGATGGCACTGTTGGCTCACGCTGCCAAAAGTGGGAAGAATGCTCTGCACTGAAACTCATCAACTCCAGGAGAGGAAATCTTTCATCTTTTGCTGTGGTGTCATTTGCCAAATATAATCTTGTAACTTCTAATTAATTCGTGAATCTTTCAAAACATCACACTTTATGAACAGAGCTCTTTTTTTTCCACAGATAAAATGTGTTATCCAGTCAACAGCTTGTCATTAAAATTAGTTTTATTTTTTTTATTTTTTTTAACTTCTCAACTTTACTGAATGTGTTGAACATAACAAAAAGACTTACTTCGCGAGTCTGTAAACCATCCAATTTACACTGCGTGACCAAAAGCCTCAGAAAAGCTGACATCCAAGATCACAAAGTTGTTCTTTTGGCTGACTTCACTCAGCAAGAGGGCGCGAGAGAGGGTTGTTTATGGTTGCAGGTCTGCCGATGACGGCGCGAGGGCTAAACGAGGGGATCACTGGAGGTCTGCCAGCCCACCAGAGACCCCGCGGGACTGCAACTGCCGTGATCTATGGCCTGTGTGACTGAGGAGGTCAGCGTTGAGAAGCCTTGGAAACGAGGAAATTAGCAGCCTTTCGCAATTATCGGGGCCTGACCACAGGGGGGAGATGGGATTATATCACATAGCAGAAGCATGTGTACAACGGTCAGGAAAAAGGGGTACAGCAGGAGTTAATCTGGGTCTCTCAGTGTACAAACTACACTAATGTACACCCACAGGGGTAATTACTGGACTTTCCCAGGGCCAAAAATTTGCAGGTATGTACAGGTATGATAGGATAAATTGCGACTACAGTTTTGCTCTGGCACCTATATCAATTTACATAATTCCCCATGAGAACTTGTTTTCTCAGTCAGAGCAAATTGCAGGTTGATCAACATCCCTGAAGGCATTGTTCTCACACTTGCAGGTTCCACTCTATTTTTTTCTGGGTATGTCACAAAAGCTCAAAACCCGGAAAGAGTGAGAATGTTTGGGGGGTGCCGCACATGGGAAACCTTAACACACAGGCCAAACATGTAATGTCACCAACTTAAACAGAAGATGACAAAGAAAGTCAGACAGAGGGCGCAATGTGCCCTCAGGCAAGCTCGCAATACCCTGGCGATGTGCGGTTAAGCAAGGGGGGGGGTCCTGGAGCCCTCCACCGTCAAGCCCCCCACCAACACTGTACAGACACATTCTCTCATTCACAACGACAACTTGAAAGACATTTTAATGTCTGCAGATAAAATTTAGCAGTCACTGAATGTTTTTAGAATTATTTATCATATCGATTAATCAAGTAATGAGGTAAAAAAATAGTTTGCATTATTAAACAAGAATACCAATAGAGAATATACATGTGAGGTGCATGTATTGTTTGTCAACTTGGGGTCGGCATCTTCACATTCTTCACTGTAGTATCTGTGGCTTTGAATGTGTGTGGATTTAAAAGGAAGGGCCTGGTGGGTAATATGTGAATACATGTAGTTGGCTATTGTTAGCTCAGGTTAGTATGCACGTATATTTTGTATTCTGTTCAATCAAGAATAATCACTTTTCACTTCCATGTAATCTTGTTTTCCCTTGACTTGCCGTTATTGTCACTGGACACGTTCTGGACATTGTGTTTTTTTGTGTGTTTTTTTAAGTCCATCTCACTTGCACCTGTAAAATGTTTTTTAATGTAAACATTTTTTGTAACGTCCCATGTAAAAAAAAAAACACACACATTACCTAAAGATCAATGGCTGACATGACAAACACCAAGTTACAACTTTTTATATAAAGCTTTAATTATCCAATGCAGCACTTTAAGAGTGACTTACCAAGTACGACAGATTAAGAGCACCGACATGACTTTGTCATCTGCCGTGCAGTTTAGCAGCACTTTACAAGATGTGCAAAAAGTACCGCGGCCGTTGAGTGGGCCAGATGGAATCAGACAAGTAAGGCCCCTCTGAGACGGCACTAATGGGCTACTAAGTGAGTAAGAATCCAAAGAGGAGGAATTGTAAAACATCTCAGCGGTGCGACATGTGTCGTGAACCTTAGCCGACGGGAGAAGTTTAGTGGCGCTCGGAGAGTTTGACAAACGTGCAGAGCCGAGAACATGTCAGCCAACATGCTTTGAAACTGGAAGAGTTACGCGAGTTTGGTGGGCTGTGAAACTTTCTGTCCAGTGTCAAGAAGACGCCAAGTTTAGTGTCTCTATAAAGAATACAACTTGCTAGTTGTGTTGTACTCTTTAGAGCAGGTAAACTCCTGACTGGCTTCAAATAAATAAAGTTGAATCCATATTGAAATGCTGTCATTTGCATAACACAGGACAACCCACTAAAAATAGGCAAGTAACCGGAAAAAAAAAAAAAAAGCATTATTATGCCTCCTTCAGGAATATTTATCATAAGATGTGTGAAACATTGTTTCTTTAGCAGACAAAATAATTTATATAAACAAGCTTTAATGTTACACTTCATTTACTTAAAAAAAAAAAATTAAATACATGAATACAGTATTCTCTCACTGAGAGAATATGCTTCCTTCAAATACAGTAAGAGTAGGCACATCATTATCCTATCAGGAGAAAAAAACAAGTATAGTAGTAAATGTAATCAGTTTCAATAATGGATGCTAATTTTCACACAAAGAGTTTGCTGAGGCCATTCAGAATCTGTTGCAAAACAAAACAGCAACACCTACTAAAGCATGTAAACAGCCTCTGTAAAGTTCTGCGCTCAGAATTTAAGTTGATCTAATGTTACCGTATGTGGAGATGGCGTTGTGCGTTACTCCAAAATATTATGTAAAGACTTAATTAATTCCAACTAGGTTCTTGCCATTACACTTTACATATATTGTAATATGATTATTAACAATTTCAGAATTTTATTCCCCAAATATGTTTTATTTCTCAATAGCACCTAACTCCACCTGCAGGTTAGTAAATAATCACCCCAGTGCCTAATTATTATTATTTTTTTAAATGCAGTACATAGATTTTCAAAAGAATACTGTTCCAAAACAGAGCAAAAGGTACCTTGACAAGGTTTAGCAACTGATAAAGATCCTCCACCTCATCCCCCTCTGTCTCCTGATAGTCTCTGCTGGTGTCCAAGCTGGAGCCCTGGATGGTGCGACGGTAAAGGGGCAAGTCCATGGCCTCGGCATATAGTTCGATGGCCTGGTGGCCCACTGTTTGGTACATGTAACTGTCCAGCTCATCTGCGACGTTGGGGGGGAGGAGGATTCAGACGAGGTGTGATGACATGAGGAATTTAAAATAGATAGCCAGTATTATTATTATTTTTTTGTTACAAAGTATTAGCATTAGTTGTATTGCAAATGAAAAATACAAATAAAAATTCAATATATAATGTCATGAGGATAATATTTAAAAAAAACACAACAACTTTAGAATGTGGAAAAATAAGTTTCAAACTCAAAGTAGCACAAGTAATAAAAAATAACTATACATACATATAATATAAACATGTACAATAAATACATATAAATAATGAAAAAGTATTATCTTAGCTGTATTAAAATAAAATAAAAAATTAATGTAATTAAAATAACAAAAATATGACCAAGATTGACCCCTAATTCTCTTAACATTGGCATATTTTTCTTCTAAAATCCATCCATCCATTTTCTGAACCACTTGCTCCTCACAAGGGTCACGTGGGGTGCTGGAGCCTATCCCAGCTGGCTATGGACAGTAGGCGGGGTACACCCAGAACTGGTTGCCAGCCAATCGCAGGGTACACAGAGATGAACAACCATCCACACATACAAGCACACCTAGTTCCGAGCGCCCAATTAACCTGCCATGCCTGTCTTTGGAATGTGGGAGGAGATCGGAGTACCCGGAAAAGACCCACGCGGGCACGGGGAGAACATGCAAACTCCACCCAGGAAGGCCGGTACAACTGAAATTATGTGACTTTACAAATAAGTATTCTCCTTGATACTATTTCAATTTTCACTACATCGTAAGAGTAAAATATTAAAAAGCTGATACAGTTTCCATGTATGGCCGCCACAGTAGACAACTGGCAAGCACACCAGCCCACATGCAATTCTAATTAATATAAGCAGTAAAAATAGATGGATAGATAGTAATAATAGCATAGACATAATATATGCATGTATATTTTTGTCTTGTATATCATTTCATGCAGGTCTTTGAAATACATATATACATATATACATATATATATATATATATATATATATATATATATATATATATATATATATAAATTAACAGCAATTGTTACGTTTACATAATGTTCGCTGGACTTAAAATTAGGTGCACCTGCCTATCTAAAAGCCAAATAAGGAAACAACATATTATAAAGTGCACTTCCACACCACTGCAACTACAACAATAATGCACATAAAGCATTCTCACCTTTGTGTGCAGGGCGTAGGTTGGCCAAAGCTACAATGTGATGACCAGCAGCCACACACTGCATCATGTTATAGCAGCTGTCTTTGCCCCCACTGGAACCACAACACAACATACTATGTTACAGTACGAAATGTGCTGTGTTCCTGTTTCGAATACTATACAGCAAGTACTGTAATGTTATTTTAATGGTGGTAATGCCAGTGTGAAAAAAGCACTCACGCTCTTTATTGAATTAGTACAAGATACAGATACTAAGTATTTAGTAAATCTACTTAAGTACAGCACGAGTATCGTTACTCCCTACCTTGATTGGTACATCTGGACTATAAATTCAATTGTTTCCAATGACTTTTGACAACATTAAAGAGAGCGGTTAGATGCCGTTTACCTTATTAAAGCGACTACTTTCATCTTCAGATACTTTAGGTATCCAAATCCAAAGGTATTCACTGTAATGTTGAATAATGTGACACTACAAACCGGTTCCCGAGCTTGTCTGTATACAACTACACGTGACAACACTTCCGGGTTGGAAGGACCCAAAAGAGTTGACGTGGTGCCCCAAAATGTGCCTGAATAGAAAAGCGTCACTAAAGCAGTCTCTGACCGATTCTCCTCTGTCTCGCTCTCTCTCTCTCACACACTCTTTCGCTCTCACTCTTTTTGCAACACATAAGAGTTAGAAAAAAAGAAAAGAAGATTCACATAAGCAAAGAGAAAATATTAGACAGAATGAAGGGCTATTTTAATGAATCTCTTCCAGAGTAGACTCAAACAGCTACCATTATAATGTTATTTTTTTGTACAATCACAAAATGTTCACTGCAAATAAAATGTTCAAAGTACTGCATGTGTTGGTAAGTAATTTTAACATGTCTAACAAGTTTGAAAAGATGTTAGCGACTGTAAAGTAAAATCAACTCTTCTCATTAAGTAATGACAATAATATTTCTTAACATTCTTAACTGTTAAGATTCAAAAGAAATTAACCACTGTAACATTACTATGTTAAAGCGATAAAACATTGCCAATTTACTAATAATAAATAGCATTTTAAGAATATTAACACATTTTTGACAATATATTTTTTTAAATAGGTGATATCACAAACATTTCCCAAAGAGGCATTTTATTTTTTTCTTGGTGCATTGTACTTGGGTTGAAGTGGCCATATTAACCAGGCTAATCATTTTGACAGACTGTCATTTTTGAGAAATATTGTACATTATTTATTTATTTATGTTTTTTTTTTTTTTAGCTTGGAGCAGACAAAGGTGTGCCTGTTGATTTTCGAAGGATTCAACTGACTGTGGAGACAACCACATAGCATCTGCCTCACTTCTCTCTGGAGAGACCCCAAAAGTCCATGCACTGGTATTTGCACACATAGGTTGTGCGTTTTCCCTCTGAGGGAGCGCTTTTTCGCTCAAAGGAAAAGCCTTTGATGCTCTTTTTGCTCTCTGTTGTTGTGCCAGAGACGAATAATTGCTGCTGCTTTCGTGTGCACCGCTCACCTTCTGCCCTTAAGCGGGCCAAAGGCAACGCATTCTGTTTGAGTATACAAAATCGAGAAAGGCACCTCCTCAACCTCGCACTTTTAACTGAATTCTCTTGTAGTTTTTATTTTTAAAGTTGTGAATATGGGGCAAAAAAATTTACATCATTCACATGAGTAGAATTTGATGGCAACGGTTGAGAAGCGGGATCACTTTTAATAAACAGTGGATGTGAATTCCCCAGAAGTACAGTTTAGCACAACAATGTATTTTCTCAATTTACTTGGGTCTCTTGTGCATGCATTTTATTATGCACAGAGTTTATATTTTCTAGTCGCCTACAATAAGAATACAAACTCCCAAAAGTCGGATGTATTTTTGGAGACACAATGCTTGACAGGTAATAGTTCTTTTTAGGCCTTGGAGAGTTAAATAAAAACACAACAATGGGACCATCGTGGAACATGAAAACAATATTTGTAAAATATCTCATTTAGGCCTTGTAGTTTATTTACTAGATGGTTCTATGATAGCGCTGTCTGGCTCCTCATAAACACAGAGACACACAACATTATGAGGTGAGTATATGAGTTTTGCACCAAACTTTCTTCACAAAAAGGCAAATATTTCTTTGCGCACAAGAAACTCATTAACAATTTGCATCTTCATTCGTCATTCATATAACCTTACTCTCGCAAGATGAATTCTCACGGTATTTGAGAATACATCTTGTACCGCTCCCGCAGACAACCACCATTCCGAACCACTGGTGGTTCGGACCAATCACAGAGCGACATCGTGTTTGGGGGCGGGATATGCAACTGTGACGAAACCAGGTAGCCGTTGCCGACGCAAGGGCTAACAAACAAACCCAACATGGACGAATGGACATGCAATTAATTCTGTTTTCGCAGAATTACTCACCATTTCCTTGTTGAATGTTGAACAGCGAGAGGCGCTTCGTGCATGTCTAGCTGGTAAGATGTTCGTGCTTTTCAACCCTTCGGCAAGAACGAACAGGACATTTTCACCTATGGCCGTGATTGGTTAAAACAAACATGTAGAATGACGCATCATCCAATCAGCTCGAATTATTGTCAGAATTTCCCGCCTTTCCCGACCAAATTACTGTGCAGAGGTACCAGATGGATATTGCGGAGCATATCCATATGGCTATTGCCAGGTTGTCATTCATATATATATATATACCGTATATTCACGACTATAAGGCGCACCGCATTATAAGGCGCAAAGAATAACATATTTTGAAACTTTTTCCATATATAAGGCGCTACAATAGAGGCTGGGGTTAAGTTATGCATCCATTAGATGGTGCTGCGCTAAAAGAAATGTCAACAAAACAGTCAGATAGGTCAGTCAAACTTTATTAATAGATTACAAACCAGCTTTCTGACAACTCCATTCACTCTAAAAATGAATAAACAGCTGTTTTATTATTTTCTCTGAGGTAAAGTATTAGTATTAGCTAGCGATCCAAGAGGGCGGGATCTTCTGCGCAAGCGCGTCACGGATCGTGCAGGGTCACCGATAGCGTCTTGACAGCGAGACCTGTTGCGGCTCAATATTGATCTATATATAAGGCGCACTGGATTATAAGGCGCATGGTCAGCTTTTGAAAAAATTGAAGGCTTTTAGGTGCGCCTTATAGTCATGAAAATACGGTAATATAAATATATAGAATCTGTGGCTTGACTGTGGGCCAGACTCCCTTCAAAGTCAAATCAGCCGCCACAATGATCGCTTCCAAAAGCTAACTTCGAAATAAAAACTAAGTAAGGCATTCCTATGCATGTACAGTATTACACATTTTTCATTTGTTTTGAAGATGACCCTCGCCACACGTTGCATAGTAACCTACGATCATGATTGTGGAGGCTGGCTCGACTAGGCTAGCTCCCCGCTAACGGATACATTCGCCGATGAGATCTCAGTCAGTCCGTCAAAATATGTCCTTACGCAAAAGGAATCTGTGATGCAAAAAAAGATCATCTTAACCCTAGAGAATTCTGCTAAGTAAGCTAGCAGATCACAGGGTTCATTACTGCAAGTCAGAGGTGGGCAATTAATTTCTCGAACGGGCCATGCATCCAAGTGTGCTGACATTATGAGAACAAACCACTATTAGCCATTCTCAGGATAATAGATCATTACCAGGGCAAATTCCTCTGAATGTGCAGGAAAAAAGATGGGTGCTAACATGCTGACCACAATTGGCATTGGTGCAATTCTTCTTCTTCTTTTTTTTTTTTTTCAAGAGACAGTGTGTAAAATTTAGCACCATCTTGTGGCAAACTAGTAATTCATTTAATAAAAAACAACAACAACAACAGTATTGATGTCAACAATATGCCAAAAAATATGTTCTATCACATCAACATAGTGTACATTACTCTAATCGCTAATTATTACAGTAGGCTGACGTGTCACCGCCATCTTTGCGAACATAGTTAGCCTCTAGTACCTCTTGCAGATAGTGTCGGCTGTAAGTCTTCAAGTTCATCCATGAAGTGGGTTGTTCAGGGAAAGAATGAGCACCAAACAACAACCTCTGGTAAACTTGAATTGAGTAAACATTGCTCCTTTGACACGTTTGAATAACGACCTTATTTTAGTGATGTACTCTCTTGGGTTTTGGTCGTCCTTCAGTTTTCATTATTTGAGCCGCAATATTGTTGCCACTTTGTCACTTGTATTTCATAAAACAGCCCCCACCAAACCCCCTTGTCCTGTGTGGCAATTTCCATGAAAGCCCCCCCAGGATGTGAGCAAATGTAAAATGTCCCCGCTTATTGTTTTTAATTTATACTGTTTATTACGCAGACAAATAAAGAGGCTCCGATTTCACTTGCGCCAGCATTTTTTTGCTGACGTTTAAAAAAAACAGTTTATGTCCGCATCGTTGGTGCAACGGGATATAAAAAAAAAAAAAAAAAAAAAAAGTGTTGACGGATAGCCCAATGGATGTGAATATGAGACGCATAAATATGAAAGAGCGGCGGCGAGGCGTCAAATGACACCCTTGGCCCTTTTTTTTTTCTTAAAAGAGCCCGTGCATATGACAGGTGATTTACACGCGCGCGCCGCAGCTAATTTCTGTCGCGCAAGGACACAAAAAGTTTTGTAATAAGAAGCCGCGCCTCAAATCACCGCACAATAAATTGAGTGTCACAACAAACAGGCCGGCCAAGGTTGCGCTCTCCGGTGGCCTCAATTCAAACACACATGCAGACACACATACATCAGCACACTCAAAGTGTCTTGAAACACAACATATGGCAACGCAAGTGCATATGTGACACGGTATCATGATGCCATTTTTATACATCGAAGAGATGATGAGTATATGCGCCTGTTTTTGTTGTTGTTGTTGTTGTTGTTGTTGTTGTTGTTTTTTAAGTGGAAGTCAACCTTAAACATTTCTTGACAATAATATGTTTTACGTGACCTCACTGGTCTAAACATGACATTCTGATTAATATCACATTTGTGGAATATGAGTTATGAAGCAAAATCCAGCCGTTATGATCCATCTCAGGGGGCGGCCATTTTGCCACTTGCTGTCAACTGAAGCTGAGCTGTGATTGGTTGTTACCTGAGATTTGAGCAACCGTGATGTCATTTTCAGGTGACAGCAAGTGGCAAAATGGCCGCCCCCTGAGGTGGATCAAAGCGGCCATTTTGCTACTTCCTGTCGACTGAAGATGACATCATAGTTGCTCAGGGCTCAGGCAACGACCATTCACAGCTCTCCTGTTTTCTGAAGCTGAGCTGTGATTGGGTATTACCTGAGATTTGAGCAACTGTCAGAGGCAAAATGGCCGCCTTCTGATATTGATAAAAACTGCTGGATTTTGCTGCTTAACTCATTTTCCACAACCGCAATATGAAGTCAAGTCAAATATTTTCAGAGGAGGGTGCGTCCATCATTATGCTGGCCCACCATTGATTGCATTTTCTGTGAGTGCTTTATGATACAAAGCCTCAAATAAATTACACGGGATGAGCACAGATTTATACAGGTTTATGTTCGTCGATCCGGGTCAATACAGATGGTCTTTCTCAGTGCGTTTATTTATTTATTTATTTATTTATGTATTTATTTATTTATTTATTTATTTTTTAGGCTTCTCTCTCATACTAAAGCCTTTACCAAAAATGTGGAATCCTTTACAAAAAGGTGGGCATCCGTCAATGACAAATAATATTTTTGCCCTTATTTGACAGGTAAGAGTGATAAAATAATTACTTTAAAATGCCTTTACACTTATTGAATATTTTATAACGGCGCTGTTTCACTTCATCTGCAATTGGCTGGCAACTAGTCAAGGGTGTACCCCGCCTACTGCCCATAAGCCAGCTGAGATAGGTTCCAGCACCCCAAGCGACCCTTGTGAAGAATAAGCGGTCAAGAAAATGGATAGATGGATGGATGTTTCATTTCATTTCTATGATTTCCATGATTCCCAGTGGGGAAAATTGTTTCAAAATCCAAACAAACAGAAAAACAATAAAATAAAATAATGAAACTCAATGAGGTTTAATGACAACCAAATGTTATCTTCAAGCCGTGTTACATTTGCTCAGGCGTTGTTAACTCCCCTCATTGACATTGCCTCCATCAGGGGCTCATTTTGCGACAGAACCATCAACATAATGATACCTCTTTAGGGCCTTAACCGCATCCAAATCAGTTAGTAAACAACCCAAACGGGGGGATCTGTACACATTTTTACACACAATTAACTGTTATCACGAGAGGCTTAAACGGATTAGTAGGCCCATTAATGTCGGAGGCTAATCGCTCCTTGATTGGAAATGTGAGACAACGTGAAATCAAGTCAAAAGTGCTTTGGATCCAAATGGTCTTCAACAGTGTTTTTGTCTCAGTGCCCCCATGAAGACTTGGCTCTTACGCCATCTTTCCATTTGGCTTGCAAACTGCTTTCACATAAACGCAGATGATTAATGTTTAAGCCTTACAAGCACTCCCCCCACCGCCCCCACCCCCTTTTTTTGCTAACTATTATTTCACTGTTGAAATCAGGAATTAGGTAAGCAATGCAATGCTGAATCAGTCCTTCTCGTATTTATGATTACATTAAGATAAACTGGATAGATTTGGCTTCTATTTAATCAAGGGATACAGTACTTCAAATATTATTCCATTTGCATAATGGAAAATGAACGACACAAACAAAGCACTATTGCGCCAGACAAATTAAATTACACGCTACGCAATTTTAGGGCTAATTGGCATTTGGGAAAAAGTCCATCCAGAATGAGACATATGCAACTATTTTCTTTATATAGTAATACTAAATATGATGGTTATAAATATGTGCACGGGATACACAAATGTAACTAAATTCACCGTCAGGATTAAAATTTGTAATACACATAAAAGCCGACTACTGCTGCTGCTACTGCATTAGCATCTACTACTACTATTACCACTTAATGTAAAATATTACATACATACATGCAGTAAATGGTAATAATAAATAAAAATACAGCCCTTGTGAGGAATATGCGGTTTGGAAAATGGATGGACGGCACATCATATAATAATATATAAGTAAAATACTGCAAGGACAGTACTACTACTGCTACAACAGCCACTATACTGCTACCACCACTTGACAATTAATAATAGTAGTAGTAGTAGTAGTAATAATCTATAATCGTAGTATACTATTAGTATTTTATACTATAATAGTAGTATAATTATTATAATTATACTACTGCTGCTACTACAATGACTACTATGACAACTACTACTACTGCTACTACCGCTACTCTAAATAATAAGAATAGCAAAAATATTAAACATAAACGTAATAATAATAATAATAATAATAATAAATAAATAACATGTATGAAAATAATAAAAAGTAATAATCATCATCACAACAACAACAATAACAATAATAATAATAATAATAATAATAATAATAATAATAATAATAGTGACATCACAAATTAATTAAAAAACACTAAGCAACAACAGTATCCTTTTATTTTGGATATTAGTTAGCTGCATTTATATATACTTACTATATACCACATTGAAGTTTTTTTCATTATTACTGCAATTGGCTTTAATACAGACTTTGTTCTGTTTACAAAATAAATAGCAGGGTTTAACATGACCATTATTGTTATTATCTTTATTTTAACTGTGTGTAAAGTGGGGTGCAAATACTGTCAGGACATTGAAGGGTTTGGTTGTCTGAAAAAGTCTGGGAAAGACTGCTATTTCAAAAATTGTGGTAAGTTACTGTATATTTACATTGATTTACGAGGATGGTGTTCATTTTCCCATTGGACTGAATGCAAAAAAAGTCGAAAAGCCAAAATGTCCACCTAACTCTTCAAGTTTCATCTACCCTCCCTAAAGCGATAATTTCCTTATCCATTAAAAATGACTTTCCAGCAGCCAGGCCAGCCAAAAATCCTTTCGTACAAATGTAATTTCCTCAACATTTGTCCTTGATGCGAAGTCTTCTGGCTTCCCTTCCAACATCCTGGACACCCCAAATTACAGCCTCGCTGCTGTGAAGCTGCAGCCAAAAAGGATGTGGTCCGTGAAAGTAGGCCCCCGTCCCGATAATTATCACGCTGCCAACGCAAACTGCACGCACCGCCATCACCTGAGCCAAACGCTGATACAAGATCTTACGCTAATGGTTCACAGAGACGCTCGCTTCTGTAATGCAGCCTTCACAAGACGTTTGAAGACGAGCAACACTCTATCCCGCAAAACCACAAACGTAAAACAATCACATGAGTCCCTCTACTATGTTTTACGCCGTTAGATTTGCCCCCCGATTAGTTAATCCAAGAAAATCTGAGCTGGCTCATACTCCGCACTGATAAGTATTCACTCTAAAACAGTTGGGTTGAAAATAGCCCAATTATGGGCCAAAAAAAAGGACTTTGTTAAAAAAAACAACAACAAAAAACAATGAATTTGCATTTTATGTTTACAAACCGTTTTAATGTTTCTGGGGGAAATTTTATTTCACTTATCTGCTCAATAAATTAAGAGGGAAGTAACAATAACAGCAATATCGTGATATTGAGATATTAAAACTGCCACAATATATCGTCGTTGTCGTGTCACAATATTAATTAAAAGCAGCACATCTGTTAAAAAAAAAGAAGGTTGATTTCCATTTGTGCAGTTCTAGCACCCTCTGGTGGCTAGGTTTTTTTTTTGTTAGTACGATTTAATTTTCACAAAGCATGTTTTGGCCCTTATATGTATATAAACCGAGTCAATATGTTGTGTGCTTGTATTTGCAAGTAAGTGCTTCAATATTAAGTGTTATTAGTGATTGTCTGTTGTTTTTAAGTATTGCTGTAATGTACAAAAGCACAATATTGTCTTTTTTTTTTTTTAGTATGAGCTCTTTTTTTTTTTCACAATAATGTGACCTTTTTTGTATTGTCAACCTCCCCACAATATCGTGCTGATTATCGTATCGTGACCTTCATATTGTGATATCGTGTCGTGATTTTTAGATATCATTACATCCTTATAAATGAAAATGGACGCATTATTTAACATATTGAACACATATTCTTGTCTTTCTCATCCACTCACCATTTTTGATATAATGTAATGTAGCCCAATTTTCTTTAAACGACACATGCCCATCCACAACGTAGTTGGCACATCCCACCACATTTATGTACACCAGTGTAGCCCAAACGGCCGTTCCACACCCCCATTTGAATTATATTATTATTATTTGCTTACATGTTCAATTAATTAATAAATTAACAATTTTTTTCCCCTCATTCCATCAATTTGGAAATAACAATAGCCAGTGTTGGTAAACGGGTGCGCCGTAATTAGTTTGCTCTCCCAACAATGGCCGCCAAATGTGATCGCAATCCAGTATTACTGTAGCCCGCAATCAGAATATTGGAGCTGACATCAGAGTTAGCCCATTCCCACACACACGCACACAAACACACGTTGCTTCAAACATCCTCCCGGGCCTGTTATGGCTTTCCCTGGTGATCAAGTGTGACACTCGGCAAACACAAAAGCCTCAGCCCTCTCGTGGCTGCGCCTTGCTTTTCTTGGACCGCAAAAGTCCGCCGGCTGCCAAGTTGGGTTGGCAAAAATGAGCTTGCATATCTCTGGAGAGAGCGAGAGTGTATGTGTGTGCGTGTATTTGTGGTATGTTGATGCCTTGTGTGTATCACAAGGCCCCATGTTTGGATTTCCATATTTAAATGATGTCACCTGGATTCAAAGCCACCACCACAAAGTCTGTGAGGCTCTCCAAAAAAACTGTTTATTTGAATTGAACCATAATTAAATGACTAAAACATTGCGACCAAAGGCAATCCTGATTTTATTTGAAAAACAGTGCTTTAAAAAAAATACTGTATATGAATGTTATGAGTTGCCTCGACAACAGAAATGATTTGTGATACATTGCGAAATCACAGCAATTTTCTGTTGCTAAGCAGCGCCTTTTGGGCCCAATCATAACTGTGAACCAATGAAAATTTGAAGTAGCATTAATGCACCAATTGTACACAATTGTTGTCAACAATATTTCCTAAAAGTCACTCAGAAAAAAAATCCTTTAATAGCTTAGTTTAGTGAGCACCAAATTATGAACTTGTGTGTTTAAACTTACACGAATTGTACTCCAAAAAGAGCCTCATCAAGAGGCATCAAGAACAAGGTTATTTTAGTTAACGGAACTAGCGAAAAAACTAAAACTAAAATTCTAAAAACAATTCTGTTAACAAAATAAAACAAAAATTTCATTTTCTTTGGAAATTTATTTAATACATGAGCAGTTGGGGATGATTTTAAATGTGATTTTAGGTAGATTTATGTTGATATTAACAGGATTAAAGACCTTTGAAAGTGTATCACACAGAAGTGATGTCATCTAGCAGCAGCCAATAGAAAAGCACCTTCAGAAGACGTCACTCCTAGGGGACAATTTTTCATGCTTGACTTTTGGCTCCAATAAAAAAGCTTCTTTTTTTTTTTTTAAAGAACTAAAACTAATAAAAACAGAACCACCCTGAAAACTAATTAAAAATAAATTTACAAAACAAAACTCAAAGCAAAATCAAAACTAACTAAAATACAAATTCCTAAACAATAATAACCCTGATCAAGAAAGACAAAGATGCTAACCGAAGATAATGCTAGCAGCTGGGGCGAGCAGTTTGTTGTGCCTTGTTGCAAGGCAGAGTTCATAGAACTCGATCAGAACAATTAAAACGTTTGCGTTGATCCAAAAGTACACGCATCAATAAAAATTTAGACCACTATTACACTTTTTATTTTTTGTGATACTAGTTTGTTTCTTATTTTTCAGGCAACCAAGATGACACAGACCAGGAAGCAACCTATGAAACGCAAAGTCATAGCAGTACTCCAGTTATGGAGTATCATTAAACAGTATCTCATTTGGCAAAATGTCAAAATCTGACGAAAACCCCAATTGATGTGAAAACAGGTACATTGGCATATAAATCACCACAATATAAATCCTCCAGATTTGATTGCAGCTACAAAACTTTAAATGGCTTTCTTGCAAAATGACAACAAAAAATTAGCCTACTCAGTGGCTCAGATTTAATTTCACATTAACTTTATTTTACACTTATACTGCAGTCAGCAAGTTGAAACATTTTACCTGGAGATCGTTTGATCCATGAAAAATTATTTATATTTTCATTATTTCCATTTGAAATCGCCTCCCATTTGACTGCAAATATTAGGAAGAAAAACAGAGCGCCATCTGTCGAGTCACCACCGCTGCAATGATGCAACTCATTCGTTTTCCACAGTAATCCAATCGCATTACCCATCCTTTTCCTCCTCTTCACCACATGTCCTTTCATCTCGCCATCTTCTCATCCGCGGTTTTGTTCGTTTCCCCCCATTGCAGCACGACGTCACCTGCGCCAGGTCAGCCAGACCGACAAAACCGACGCCAGAGCGCTGCGAGCTCAAAAGTCTGCCGTTCGTCTTGCGGTTTTGGAGTCGTGACGGGACGTCTTGGTCTGACGCGCCGTCCAATGTCAACAATTGCTCGGAATACCGTTCGTGCTGTAGGAAAGGGGGATATTCCTTTTGGGGAATATTTTGGAGATGAGGCAAGAGTGGAGCATAAAGATGGGCTCTGCGGGAGGAGATGATTCAACAATGTTTTAAAGATGATCTTTTTGTTTTTATTGATTGTATGGAAGAAAATGGTAAACTTCTATCCTGTCAAATCATATTTCCCCACTGAAATGAATGCAATGCTATTAATCCATTCCAGCTTCCCACCCCCAAAAGAAATTGTAACGTTTTCTAAGTGTAAACATTAAAAAACAAAAAAAAACAAAAAACATACAGGACTTTTATACATCAAATACTCAAAGTTACTCATTTGCTCCCAATAACGTGTAAATACGTTTTTTTAATGTTTTGTGTCCCAAAGACGTATTTATACGTTTTTTTTTTAATTTTTATTTTATTTAATTTATTTATTTATTTATTTATTTTTTATTTATTTATTTATTTATTTTTTTCATACAGAAAGGCTTTGATGCAGCCTCTCAACTGCAAAGAATGGTTGCAGAAACGGTAGTTATTACACAAACGGCCAGCAGGTGGCAGCAGAGCAAAGGAGATCAACCAGGGCCATCTAGAAAAAAAGCTAAATTACTTAACATTTTAAATAGATTTGTGAAAACTGATGAAACTTAGCTCTCTTCTAATGCTAATTGCTGCAAAACGGTAACAGATAGAAACATACTTTTTTCCCTGATGAAAGAAGAGACTTTAATATTTCTTTTAATAGGTTCCATGCTTTTATAGCAATTGAACACAATATTCTGTGGGCTTTGCAAAATCAGTCAAAATTCAGTAAAACAGCCGGGAGCGAACGGGATTGTTTCTGTGAAAATGGCTGGGAGCGAATGAGTTAAGTATGACTTGAGTCAAGTCATGTGACTCGAGTCTTCATTTCTAAAGTGGTGACTAACCGTAAATAACAAACAAAAATCCAAGGCCTCCTTCGGCAACGACACAGCGGATGACCTCAAGTTTATCACCTGCAACCTGTTGGTCCTGAGCGATTGCTTGTCACCCCCTAACCCCTCCCACACTCCAACCACCACCATCACAAGATAGATTCTCACCACGAGAAGCCCATCAGCAGGCCTTGCTTCGTCTTTTACGAGGAGGATTTCACACACAGGGTCCAATACTCCTATACTTACTACTGGAGCCTGGTGATTAAAGTATATAAAAAAAATGGAGGAGGGGATGAAAAAAAAGAGGAAGAAGGGTGCAGAGCCTTTAAAAGATGGTGATTTAGAGAGCTGTCGCGATGGTTCAGAAAGAGGGCAACCAGTTCAAGTATCCGCTGAAGAGGTGTGGTGAAAATACACATCACAGCTTATCAAAGCATTGACCAGTTCATGCAAGTGTGACCCAGAATGACTCTCGGCTGCTCTGGGTTGACATATATTAGTAGATTTTAGTTGTCCCTCCTGGATTATTTTTTATTTTTTTAATGATTTCTTTATTTTTGAGACTGACTTGTTTAGAATTTTTTATTTTTTTTTTGCTTCTGTATTATTGATTTATTGTTTTGTTTTATTCTGCTGGTGTCCTTTTTATTTTTATTTTTTTAATGAACAGTATATTTAATTTAGCCTGTTTTAATCTCTTTATCTTATTTACACATTTTTATTTTTTTTTCTGTAAATTTGACATTTTTTAACATTATATTTTTAAACATTTTTATTGACCTGGACATTATTTATTTTCTTGGGTTTTTAATTAATAAAAAGTTTTTTTGTGATTATAAGTTATAATTAATTAATTGTTTGTATGTAAGTTTTATTTATATTTAATTTTTTATTTATGCTTTAATATCACTTCATATGTAATGCACACATTCAATACTCCTTTCGTGATTATTATTTGTAGGAATTACGCCCCCCCACCCCCACCCCCAATAATTATTTGACAACTGTCTGGTAAGTGCTCTAAAATTGGATCTCCTCACTTGTCCTTACATGCGCAGTTCCTGAACCTCTTGAAGTTCAATCAATCGTAAACACGTGCTCAGGGCTACTGTATGAGATGCGATAGAGTTAACAGACTTACAGTCGCACTGGAAAAATAAAATGGAGTGCAATGGAACACTGAGTCCCTGACCCTCAGTTCACCTTCCCGATCACCTTGTAAATTATTTAAAAAAAAAAAAAAAAAAAAACATAACGGCGGGCCCGTCATTTCCACCCTTACAGGATTCATCTGCTGGCCTCTCATCTGACGGAGTGGCCGGCGATGCCTTCAAGTGCCAGCCGAGCTATAAAAGACACATCCTGTTGTGTTTAATAGCCATCGCTCCCCCTCTACTTTTCTCCCCCCCCCCCCCCCCCTGACCCTCCAGCCGGCGCACCACCCACCCTCAGAGTCAGACCCTTGGCTCACCCCTCACGCTCAGGGTTCAGGGTTAGGGCAGCGGACTTGTCAGCCAATTGGGCCGCTGCCCAGAAGAACTGAGGCGCTGAGACGTAAGAGACCCCGAAGACCCTTGCGATGTCCCGAGAGCTTCAGGCAGAGTGTTTATAACATCTTAAATTTGTGGAGAGCAGACATTTATGTGAAAAGCAGGTTAGGCAAAAAAGAAAAAAAAAGTGCATTTCTTTCATGGAAGGCACACATAATTACACTGTAAAGCAGGTATCTTCAAAAGGTGGACTGGATTCCAGCTCAGGCAACCCGCTGCCTCACCTCGAGCAGGAATTGTCATCAGAACCACCCCCACTCCCACGGTCCATCAAAGAAATACGTTTTGGGATTACATGCTTTGGTAGGTGCTGCTGTATTGGTTAGCAACAGAGTATAATAACTATTAAGGCTAATGCACACAACATTGTGGGGCGACCACGTCAGGGTCACTGGAATGGTAACCGTCATTAAAGATGCCGTCGTCACATGAACTAGTTGAATATAGTTTGCTGTCCATGTTTGGCTAGGTGCTACTGTTTTGGTTAGTAAAATAGTTTATAGTACAATGCACATAACACTGTGGAGAATCATAATAATATTTGATACATAGGATTTGTCTACTTCCCAGCTCGCGAAGCATTATTTAAGAGCCTGGGATCTGCCGCTTCCTGCTTCAGGACAACGCGAGCGCCAACATTCATGCACTTGTCTCATATTTTTAGACTGCTTGCCTGTGAATCTCTTGACAATGTCAGTTTATGCGCACACTCCTTTGGTTTCCTGTTGAAACTAAAGCTCGAGGTGTAATCACAGCAGGCCAACACAATAGATTTCTATCAGGGATGGGAAAACTTACAGCCCAATGAAAGAAAAAAAACAAAGTTTACATGAACTTACTAATTTGGAGCCATGGGAAACCATATCTGGTAACTAAAGGTGTTAAGTTACCACATGAGAGTCCTTACCTTAATAATGACATGAACTTAGGCAAGTATCAAAGGTTAATATTGAGGCATGTTTGGTAACCAAAGGACTCTTGGAACTGGAAAAAATATATATATGGACCCATATGTTACTGAAAATCATTCAAGGCTTGCATTAACATATATTAAGGTTACATGAACTTTCATCACATTCAAATGCTAATTTCGAGGTGTGGGGAACCATATTTGGTAACAAAAGTGGTTAAGTGACCAAATATGGTTCCTTACCTTAATGACAATAACTTTTTTTTTTTGTGTCAGATACTCATTTGGAGGTTCAAAGACCCATATTTCGCTATTAAAATAAAATGGTCACATAAATTTTGCCTTGTTTTTTTTTCCAGTGTCAGATGCCAATTTGGATGTGTGAGGAACCATATTTGGTAGGGGTGTGCTCAAAAAATCGATACGGCAATATATCGTTGCGAGCCTCATTACAATACATGTATCGATACGCAGGCGTCAGAATCGATATTGCTCGTTAACTTTAAATAGGCAGCTAACGTTTTCCTTGGCAGCTTGCATTGTACCTAAAAAATAAAAAAACAGCAGCGTCTTTGAAGTTAATGTTAGAGGAACTACATTTCCCATCGCGAGATGCTGTGACTATCGCGTGACCGGTAGCGAGACTGGGAAAATCTAACATGGCGGCGCTCTGCTGCTAAAATAGAATTAGCTTTATATTTCTAATTAAACCCGAATTTAATGATTAGATAAATTCGATTTTTTTCTTTTCTAAGAAAGATCGGAAATATTATCCAGTGTGGACGACCTCGAACGTTTTATTGACGATCATTTTTATAGCTGCGCGATGGATGAGCCGGCGGCCAGTCGGGATAATCCTTCGAAAAAAAAAAGGAAAAATGACTCGTCAACAGACACGGACGATTTAGCAACCGCCGACGTATCGGTGAGTATGCTGGATTCCATAAATAAAAAACTTGACGTCCTCTGTCTTATCCGCGAGGACGTCAAAGAATTAAAGGCAAGTTTGGAATTCGTTAGCCAACAGGTAAGCGATCTCCAATGCGATAACTCCGAGCTACGCTCCTCTCTCGTCGCTGTCACAGCCGAGTTGGAGACGATTAAAAAGGAAAATAAAATGCTAAAGGAAACGGTCTTAGATGTTCAATCCCGTAGTATGCGGGAAAATCTAATATTCTCAGGTATATCCGAAAATTCTCCAGATAATCCAGAGGGTGAGATAAAAAAATTCATGACATCATCGCTAAAGATCCCACAGGAGACGGTAAATAATATCTCTTTTCACCGTGTACACCGGCTCGGAGCTCGTAAGGGCAATAAGCCCCGTCCTATTATTGCTAAGTTCGAACATTTTAAACATAAAGAATTGGTAAAAAGTAAAGGACGGGAGCTCAAAGGGACATCTTTCGGGATGAATGATCAATTCCCAAGAGAGATAAACGAGCGGCGAAAAGTACTGTTTCCTATCATGAAACAAAATAGACAGGAGGGTAAACGGACTTCGATGGTCGTTGATAAATTATATATCGACGGCCAGCTATTCCGAAACCCAACCTCGACCCCTTGGCTGTTCTAACTGACAATTGGTAGAGCCGAGCATTGTGTGATTATTTGACGTAGGTATATGTATATGTATGTGTATGTATATGTGTATATATGTATATATATGTATATGTATATGTATGTATATGTATGGATAATGGGTTACGAAATAGAATATGAATTTATATTATGCATAGGCTATAAAGTAATAATAATAATAATAATAATAATATAGAAATATATTCTTAAAAAAATAAATTAATAATAATAATAATAATCTCGCTTAGGTCACCATTTACTGGTGTATTGTTATGTTGAATCCCCCACAGATTTCCTTCACACTCACTTCCCCCCACGTTTCTTCACTATTATACTTATCTACTTGCTATCTCTCTCTTTATATAAATTATATAAATTGCCTAATTACTCTTTTGCTATCCTACAATATGTTAATATTAATAAGCAGCTTATATAGATGTATACATAAGACTGAGTCTATATTGCTTGTATGCAGAAATTAGCTCTGGTCTCCTGGAATGTGTGTGGCGCTCGCTCCCAGGCAAAAAGAATAAAAATTTTAGACCATCTCTCAAAATTTAAGGCAGATATTTGTCTCCTACAAGAAACCCACTTACAAAAATCAGAAGAAAAATTATTTATAGATAAAAATTTTAGTCAAGTTTACTCTGCCTCCTATAATAGTAGACAAAGAGGTGTCTCTATACTTATACATAAGAATTTATTCTTTACTCTAAATAATATAGTAACAGATTTAGAGGGCCGATATATTATTATCCAGGTAACTATATTTAATAAAGTATATACAATTGGTAATTTATATGCCCCAAATAATGATGACCCTGATTTTTTCCATGAATTTTTCTCTCGGTTACTCGATTTAGCAACAAATTCTACTATTATTATTGGAGGTGATTTTAACACGGTCTTGAACCCGTTAATAGATCGTTCTAATAATACGATATATACAAGGCGATTACGATCCGCTAAAGTAATAGATGAGTATATGGAGGATTTTGGCCTCAGCGATGGCTGGAGACTTCAAAACCCAACTAAGAAGGAATTTACTTTCTTCTCTGCTGTGCACCGATCATTCTCAAGAATTGATTTTTTCCTTACAAATAATTCTATTGTTGATAAAACTGCTATAAAAATACATTCTATAATTATAAGTGATCATGCACCAGTCTCCCTCACTCTACAAATTGACTCTACCTTTAAACCTCCCCCGATATGGCGTTTTAACATCTCATTACTGAAAGACGTAGAGTTTGATAAAATTATTAGAAGGGAGTGGGCAGATTTTTTGGAAATAAATGACTCTCCAAATATATCTCCATCTCTTCTCTGGGAAGCAGGGAAAGCGGTAATTAGAGGGAAAATTATATCATATTCAACTTATAAAAAGAAACAGGATCAAAAATTAGAAAAATACCTGGAAGATAAAATTAAACAACTAACGGATGAATATGTATTAAACCCAAATAATCAAATATGGATAGAACTACAGAATATAAAAATACAGTTAGATAACATGTTATCTAAAAAGACAGAGTTTATAATACAACAGTTGAGATATAATAATTTTGAACATAATAATAAATCAGGTAAATTCCTGGCAAATCAACTTCAACGGAATCGGGAAAAATCTCTTATAACGGCTATTAAAGATATAAATGGTGAATGCACACAATCACCAGAAGAAATTAACCATATTTTTTATAACTATTATCGAAATCTATACACAGAAATTAATAGACCTAACCCTGAATATATTGAGGAATTCCTAAACAGCTTAAATATACCTCAGTTATCTATTGAACATAAAGATATTCTCGATACCCCGCTTACTATAGATGAGTTGTATCGTGCTTTAGACAGTATGCCTAATGGCAGAGCACCTGGTCCAGACGGCTTTCCGGCTATATTTTTTAAACATTTCTGGTTAATGTTTGCTCCATTATTTCTAAGAGTAGTAACTGAAATTAAAAGTAAAGGTGATATACGTCAAGATATGAATATAGCAGCAATTAAACTTTTATTAAAGCCAGAAAAAGACCCTACCCTCCCGTCAAGTTACCGACCGATATCACTAATTAATACCGATATTAAAATTATCGCTAAGGCCTTGGCATCTCGATTAGAGACGGTAATCTCGACAATTATTCATAGTGATCAAACAGGTTTTATTAAAGGTCGTCATTCTACTAATAATATTAGGAGACTCTTTAACTTGATTAGTATGTCACAGCGGCATGATAAAAAGGCAGTTGTTATTTCGCTGGATGCAGAAAAAGCATTCGATAAAGTTAACTGGTCCTTCCTCTTTGCTGTCTTAAATAAATTCGGCTTCGGGGAGTCATTCATTCAATGGGTCTCAATATTATATGATTCTCCTAAAGCTACAGTTACTACTAATGGGATTACATCACAGAGTTTTACTTTACAAAGGGGAACAAGACAAGGGTGCCCAATTTCTCCTTTATTATTTGCTATATTTATTGAGCCGCTTGCATTAGCTATACGTCAGGATAGACGGATCCAAGGAATCCACTCCGGGACAATAGAACATAAAATTAATCTATATGCCGATGATATATTACTCTATTTAGAAGAACCTGCTATTTCGCTAGGGGAAGCATTTAAATTAATAACTAAATTCTCTCACTTATCAGATTACTCTATTAACTGGACAAAATCAACATTATTACCTATTACAGAAAATTCATGGAATCCTACAAGTCAGGATCCACACTACTCCTTTCCTACAGGTAATTTAAAATACTTAGGTGTTAAAATTTCACCTAAGTTAACTGAATTAACTTCTTTAAATTTTTCACCATTATTGGATAGTATCCGTAGTGACCTGGAACGCTGGAATAATCTTCCGATCTCTTTAATAGGACGGATAGCTACTATAAAAATGAAAGTTTTACCAAAGATTAATTATTTATTTTCAATGATTCCATTTAAACCTACGTCTAACTGGTTCCAATCGCTGGACTCTGCTATCATAAAATTCTATTGGAATAAAAAAAAAGCCAAAATTAGTCTATCTACTCTTCAGGAAAGTAAATCTAAAGGAGGTTTAGAGGCACCAAACTTTATGTACTATTATCTAGCTAATCAACTACAATATCTTGTGCTATGGACACAACCCAACAGAGATACTAACTGTTGGTTGGAATTGGAGCAGAAGGATTGTAATAATCTTAGACTGTCAGATTTACTCTTTATTACAAAATCAATAAGACGACATAATTGTTTTAAAAACCCAATGATAGCCGCCACCCTGACTGCCTGGTGGAAGGCATTAGAAATTACAAACTCCCAATTGGCGCCCTGTGGGCTCTCTCCCATTTGGCATAACCCCGACTTTCAACTTAATAATCAGTCGTTCCATTTAAGCCTATGGGAGCAGAAAGGAATTACACACCTTCATCATCTTTTCTCAGATAATAAGTTTATATCATATACAAACTTGGTCCAGAAATATGAAATAAAAAAGGGAAATTTCTTACATTATCTGCAAGTTAAAAATATGGTTAAGAAACAAATCCCAACACTTCAAGATACGCTCCAACTGCCTGTCTTAGCTAAAGATATTATAAAGCTTTCTCCAACAACAATAAAGAAAATATCAAAAATATATAAGTTATTTTTATACACAAATAAAACGTATTTACCGACTTTAAAATGGGAAAAAGACTTGTCTATAGTTCCGGAACCAGACTTTTGGACCCAAATCTGTGAAAATGTATTTAAAATGACCAAACAGACAAATTTGCAACTTATCCAATATAAGATACTTCATAGAACATATATTACACAATATATGATGAAAAAAATGGGACTCTCTGACTCCGACATTTGTCTCCAGTGCTCACAAAACACTGCCGATACTTATCTTCATGCTTTATGGTCATGTACTCCAGTGCTGCATTTCTGGACTAAAATCTTGGAAAAGCTCGCTGATATATTAAACTGTAGGCTTCCTTTATCTCCAAGACTGTGTTTACTAGGTGACTTAACAATAACTGAGCGACCATGTAAACAATCTCAATCTATATTTATAGCCCTTACTATTGCTAAAAAAATAATCCTTGTCAATTGGAAAAATAAACAATCTCTAAATATCGACCACTGGTTAAACTTACTAATAAATTATATCTCAATGGAAAAAATCTCTGCCTTAAATAAAAATCAAGTATCAAGATTTAAACAAATATGGTCTATGTACATAGAATATTTTAATCTCAATTTGGCAACTTAATCCTGCCAAGATTCTGCCTGTTAACAAGAGCCACCACATCGTTACAACTTCTGTTTTCGCTGCTCCTGTATTTGGTATTTTGTATCTGATTGTTTTTATTTTTATATAGTCAGGAACCTAGTTGCTGCTAGTGGGCTCGAGCATACCACACTATACGACACTATACTCAATAACTCCTTAAGATCTATTTCTAGTGGGCACTAAGCATCAACACTTGGTGTTACTGCATGCTAATTAGTCAATTTTCTTGACGCCGTCCCCTGTGGTCGGGCGGGGGTGGTTCTGCCTGCCCCCCCCCCCCCCCCCCCCCCCCCGTTGTCTGCTCGGTGGCGGTTGCGTCTTGGCCGCTCCCTGGGCCCCCTGTGGGGTGCGGTGTTGGGGTGCTTCCCCTGGTGCCCGGGGCGGTGCCGTCCCGGCGCGGTCCGCTGCTCCGTGCCCGGCGGCGCGGTTCGGGGTGGGTGGGCCTCCGGTGTGCCCCGTGGTTCCCTCTCCCCTCCCCCTTCCTCCCCCCCGTCGCCTCTCCCTCCTCGCCTCCTCCCGCCCATCCTCCTCTGCCTCCCGGTCCCTTTTCCCTTGTCGCCCTCCCTCCTCCTCTCCCCCCCCGCCTCCTGCCCTGCAGCCGCCCTTTCGCCTTCTTGTCGTCTTCTCCCCGCTTCCCCCGCCCCCCCCCCCCTTCCCTGTCTGCCCTGCGGCCCCTCCCCCTCCCTCTCCCTGGGCCTGGGGCTCCCTCCCCGGCCCGGGCGTCGGGCTCCGGGGGCCGGGCGAGGGTTTGGGGCCTGCCCCGCTCCGGTATAACTCCTGGTGCCCCGGGCGGGCCCCGGTGGCTGGTGGGCTGTCCGGTAGCCCTGCTGCGCTGGCTGTCCGCCCATTGTGGTGCCGGGTGGATGAGGTGGGGGGCGGCGGGGGGTGGGGGTGCTGGGGGGCGGGCGTGCCACCTACACCCGCCGGGTTGGGTGAGGCCCCGCTGGTCGCTCCTCTTACTCACTTCACTAGCTTGCACTATACACTTTGTAAATATACACATAGGGCACACAACACATTTCTTGGTGGGGTGGGGAAGGGTGGAAACACCGTCTTCACCCTTCAACTCCCCTCCAATTTTAATGCACCTCACGTCCAAGGGGAGGGGTGAGTTGGGGCGGGGAGCCATCAGAGGGGATGGACTGCAGTGCCTGGCAGCGCTGTGGTCCCCCCCATTTGTGTCCCTGCCCCACCACTTTGTCCCTCCATTCCCTTTTTTAATGCACCACACATATACATATTCATTTTTTGGGGGGGGATACGGGTGTGTCGGAGTAGGGGAAATTTTTTCCCTCTGCTCCGACTCACCTGCTCCCAATTTTAATGCACCACACGCACACACTTGTATATACACTGGGTGGGGCCACATTCACGGTGTAAGGGTAGAGCTCGCCAGTCGGCGAGCTGGCGGACTCAGTAACAGGGTTAGGTGTCACTTGTACTCTGGCGTGACGACCGGGGCCTCTCCCCACCGGGCTCGGTGTTCTGGTGTCCCGCCTTCTCCCCTGGTGCTTCCTCCTCTGCTTCCCCCCTCCCGCCGCGGTGCAAATCTCGCGCGGCTGGAGGTGGGGTGGGCACATCTTCCCTCTCTGCGCTGCTGCCCGGTGCCGGTTTCCGGGGGGGGGTGGGGGGTTCTCGCGGGGGGCCGGGTTCGCGGGGGGGGGGGTGGCGGCCGTCGGGGGGGGGGCGGCTTGTTTGGGGGGGGGGGTGGAGGTATGGGTGGGTGGGGGGTTGGGTGCTGGGGGTCGGGGTGTGTTCGGGGGTTTGGGGGTCGGGGGTGGTGGGGCCTGGGTCGTGGTGGATGGCGGGTTTGGGTGGGGTGCGGGGGGGTCGTGGGGGGATGGGGGCTGGGGACCGGTGGGGCGCTGTGGGGGCCCGCTGGGCCTCGTTCTGCGGCCTTGGGCTCGGGGGTGTGGGCCGGGGCTGGGGCGGGGGTGTTCCGGGTATCTGGGTCGGCTCGCTGACCGGTGTCCGCTCGGGTGGCTTGGGGGTGGCCTTGGTGCTGCCGCGGCCTGGGGATTCCGGGGGGGGTGGGGGGGGGGGGGGGGTGCTCGCTTTGCTGGACCGCGGTTGACGGCTTCTCTCTTTGGTGGTGGTCCTTATGCATGCCAGATCCGTCGCACCAGCATCTACTGAAACTCAACAGAAGTACCCTCTCCCTCCCACAGCCCCTTGAATCAGTTGGTGCTGGTGTCTGTGGTTCTCACTTTTCTTTATCTATCCTTCCCTCCTTCCTCTCTTTAGTTTTTCCTCTGGTCACTTGAGATCTTAATTTATTAGAAGTATGAGGTTTCTGGGGTTGGCATAAGACTCCGGTTTTGTAACCACGCAGGAGGGGTCTTGTTGGTGCTGGACTTCACTTTGATGGATTGGATGTACTGGCTTCTATTGATCTCACTCTGCCTTATCGATCCTTCCCTCCTTCCTCTCTTTAGTTTTTCCTCTGGGCTCTTGAGATCTCGCTAAATTTGCTGGAATTTAGAGGCTTCCGGGGTTGGCGTAAGACTTTGATTTTGTAATCATGGGGAAGGCAGGAAGTGTTTGGTCGGTGCTGGATGTCACTTTGATTTACCTTTCTTTTCTCTTTATTTCTTTTTTTTCTGACCTTTTCTCTGGTCTCCTGACCATTTAAATCTCACGACTCTGGCAAGATTCTGAAGTACCTGGTTAAGGCGAAGGGTAATGGGATATTTATAAGGTTTTAGGTGAATGAATGAGTATAAATTTATACGTATTTGCACGCACGCACGCAAACGCACGCAAACGCACACACGCAAACGCACGCACGCACGCAAACGCACGCACGCAAACGCACGCACACATACACACACACAAAAAAACAAAAAAAAAAAAAAAAAAAAAAAAAAAAAAAAAGGAAAAGAGCAATGATGACAAGACGTTGAATCGGTAAGACTACCGAATGAACAATTCTGAGCTCTTAAAAAAAAAAAAAAACAAAAAAAAAAAAAAAAAAAAAAAAAAAAAAAACATATATTAAGGTTACATGAACTTTCATCACATTCAAATGCTAATTTCGAGGTGTGGGGAACCATATTTGGTAACAAAAGTGGTTAAGTGACCAAATATGGTTCCTTACCTTAATGACAATAACTTTTTTTTTTTGTGTCAGATACTCATTTGGAGGTTCAAAGACCCATATTTCGCTATTAAAATAAAATGGTCACATAAATTTTGCCTTGTTTTTTTTTCCAGTGTCAGATGCCAATTTGGATGTGTGAGGAACCATATTTGGTAGGGGTGTGCTCAAAAAATCGATACGGCAATATATCGTTGCGAGCCTCATTACAATACATGTATCGATACGCAGGCGTCAGAATCGATATTGCTCGTTAACTTTAAATAGGCAGCTAACGTTTTCCTTGGCAGCTTGCATTGTACCTAAAAAATAAAAAAACAGCAGCGTCTTTGAAGTTAATTGCCTTCAATTAATGCAAAAATAGCTCACCAGTGATTCGACAATGTGTCTTGCTCAGAAAAATTAAATCACAGGAAGAATATCAACATTTATTTACTTATAAACTTAACATGGCACATGTGTCTTAATGTACGAATTTTGTTTAAAAATGAAATAGAATGTGTTACATAAAAAAAATGCTGTTTTTATTTCCCCAAATATTTCAAATAAGCACATTTTAGAGCATATGACTGTTATTATAAAATGCAAGTAAATTAATGTAAAATATCAGGATACATATCACCTTGAAGATCATGTATTGGGATACATATGTATGTATATGTATCGCGATATGTATCGTATCGTGACCCCTGTATCGTGATACATATCGTATCGTGAGGTTGGCGGCAATACCCAGCCCTAATATTTGGAAACTAAAGTAATGTAGCTAGCAATTGTTCTTTACATTCTGATGCTGTTTTTGTCAGATGTTGATTTATATAGGTTGCCTCCTGATTGGAAAACACCATTTCCTTCATAAATTATTATTATTATTATTATTATTATTATTTTGCTGCTTTACTGCTATGGTCCCATGTAAATGTGCTAAATGCATCCTTTTACAGTTCATCTTGCACCTGACATATTGCACCCAGTGCGATGATGTCAGCGCAAAACACTTTCAATAATTGCCCTGATTAATATTCTAAGCCAAGTCCAAGCTTCATCTATCGGTCTTGAGTGACATGTAAAACACCGCCAACGCCATTTTACCTTGGTCTAAATTACGAGGGCATAAAACAACAGGGATCCTTTGACAGTAACGGCGCAAGCGATGGAATGGCGTCATGAGAAGCGTCGGCGGGGTCACGTCTCCGTGGCGGGTGCCTGTGAAGTGCGTGGATGCGACCGTTGTTTACCCACGTTCATCCTGTCCGTGTTGGCCGGCCGCCCTGCAGTCGGCTGGACGGCGCGTCGGGATCTGAGGGCAGGTTTCCTTCTGGCGAGCTCGCTAATTGTTTAGAAGGAAGAAGGTGAAACATAATCTATAAACAGCCGTGTTGTACGGGGGCCAGAGGGCCTGGGACAGTTGGCTGACCTGTCATATTACTACATTGGGCAGTATTTAAAGAAAACCATACGCACATACACGGCGTCACAAACCTTGGCGCCAGAAAAAACACATGAGACGTGTCCAATGCGTGACTTCACCTTGCTTCATTTGTTACAATTTCCAATTATTTATTTAAGTCATTAAGGTTAATCACGGTCATCCATCCATCCATCTTCTGCCGCTTATCCGAGGTCGGGTCGCGGGAGCAGCAGCTTTAGGAGGGAAACCCAGACTTCCCTCTCCCCAGCCACTTCAACCAGCTCCACCGGCGGGATCCCAAGGCGTTCCCAGGCCAGCCGAGAGACATAGTCTTTCCAGTGTGTCCTGGGTCGTCCCCGGGGCCTCCCGCCGGTGGGACATGCCCGGAACACCTCCCCAGGGAGGCGTCCAGGAGGCATCCGAAGCAGATGCCCGAGCCACCTCAGCTGGCTCCTCTCAATGCGGAGGAGCAGCGGCTCGACTCTGAGTCCCTCCCGGATGACCGAGCTTCTCACCCTAATCACGGTCACGGTTATATTGGTAATAATTTAAATCACGATGATTAGGGCGATCATTTATATGTTGGTACAAAACAAGAACATGTTAAAGCATAAAAAATATTAAGACAAATCTAATTGTTTGAAACACTATAATTATGCAAGTTCCTTTTGGATGAAACAACATTTATTAACACATTCACTGCCAGCCCAGCAAAAATGCATTGCATCATTTGACGTCTTTTTCCGTCAAAGGCAGTGAATGAGTTAAATGTGCTATTTTAAAATAAAATAAAAGGTGCAAATGTATACATTTAAACAACTCAGACAAGTCAAAATTAATATTACCAGTATTTTTTCCTTTTACAATTTAGGGCTGATTTTGTAATTGTGAAATTGTGTAATTGTAATTGAGTGAAATCCATCCATCCGTCCAGCCATCCATCCATCTATATTCTTGACCGCTTATTCCTCACAAGGGTCGCAGGGGGTGCTGGAGCCTATCTCAGCTAGTTTTGGGCAGTAGGCGGGGGACACCCTGAACTGGTTGCCAGCCAATTGCAGTGGAGTGAAATAATTGAAATAATTTAATTTCGGTTAATTGCACGCAGCCCTACAACACAGTGGTATTTGGTGCAGTGACAGATACTAATTTGGAGTTGTGAGGAACCATATTTGGTGACTAAAATGTTTAAGGTATCAAATGTGGTTCTTTGGCTTTGGATACATTTAAGAGGCACAAGAACATACATCAATGTCAAATGTGAATTTTGAAGGAATATGAACCTTATTTGGCAACAGATGTGGTTAGGTTACCAAATTTGGTTCCCTGCTCTAATACAAATAAAGTGTTAGGTGTCATGGTTTGGGCTGATTTTGTTACTTTAGTCATGGCTCAGGTTTGATTTTGGTTTAGTTTGATTTTGTCCTCCCGTTTCTTTGAGTTCTTGTCGTGATATGTGTTTTGTTATGTTGTCCTTGTGGGCTTCCCCCATCTCAAACCTGAGTAAGTTTGCCTACCTCCCCTAATGTGTCAACCAATCAGCACCCTCTGCCACTTGTGTCTTGCGCAGCTGTGTCTCGTTGTGTCAATTAGTGTGTGTATTTAGTCTCTTGTCTCCCTTCTGTCTGCGTCGATTCATAGTCATTTTCCTCCTGTCATGCTGCCGGTTTTGTTCCATGCATTGTCTCGTTTTACCCTTTTGGACTTTGTTGTTTTTGTTTCTTAGTTTGTAGCTCATTTGTGCCTCCTCATTTTTGTTTATTAAACTTTTTTTTTACCTGATTCTTTGCCTCCTTGCCCTGCTTCCCTGCATTTTTAATACTAAAAAAGGTTTACATGCGAAACCACTTCAACGTCAAGCGCCCATTTAAAGTCGTGGGGAGACATATTTTGCGACTAAATTGGTTAAACTACCAAATATGCTTTCCTTGCTTGATGAAAGGTTAACATCGGAACAATTTCACATAAAAACATGTGCCTTAGACAGGAAACTGGTATGTGAGCGCGCCTGCTCCGTGCACATGGAGAGGATGTTAAGACCATCATGTTCAGTGTGACAAATTGATCGAAGTCAATTGAGCTTCTATTATTAACCTCCTATGGTTCACTGTCAATTATCTGTCCCATTAACTCTGTAATACTGTATGCAATATATATTTAACATTCTCCGGTATCCAGCACGGCTGTAGCTAATCTGCAATCGTTGGGTGGTGGTGGGGGGGAAAAAAAAGAAAAGAAAAAAAAGGTCCAGAAATGAAGGCTGTTAATGTCAATTCATTTTAATTAGATTTAATGAAGTGGTTAAGGTCATTTATACCTCTGTTACCGAGCTCTTTTAGGATTTATAGAAATAATAAGGAGCACTTATAGATAGGCCATAAATTCGCCTACATTGGTTCTCTGCTCTTTAAGTCAAGGCATGAATATGTTTTTTCTGCAATGATGACCATATTAAAGATAATATTACTGTCCACTTCAGACGTGAATTACTTATATCTATTTAAAAGTCGTGAATGAATGTGAGAGGAAACGGCTACTGTAGAAAAATTTTTTGCTGGAAGCCAACATGGAGAAAATGGTGACACTCAATGAAAAATGCGGAGCACCTTAACTGACACTTCTTGAGATTGCCACAAAAAGAAACACACGCACACAAAAACACAAAATAAAAAATGTAGTAACAGGCGAGGCTAATGTTAGCATGTATTTATTTCTTTTTTTCATTCCTTGCTTCTAATTTTACAATGTGACTGGTAAATTGCTCCTTCACAAAAACATGAGTGTCTTAATATAGAATGTGGACAGCCTCTCTTTGTCAAATGTCCCTTTTGCTAGTCTTTTTTTTTTTTTTTTTTTTTTTTTGGCTAATGGCTCTTCGTGGGCAGATTTATGATCCAGACATGGGACAATCACAGTGGGGGGGTGTTGACAAAGAGTCGCCCGGGGGATGATTTACAGTTAGCAGAGAGGCTTTTTTGAAATTAAGGTCTGATTAGAAAGTGCACACAGTCTGACCCGCTAGTGGCGCAAACAATGTCAGATCCATTTTTGCGGCTGGCCTCATTAGGCAGTCTCTTTGCGATATGACTGACGCGTCGTTATTTGTCCACTCGCTTGTCTCCGCCATTAGCATGTGATGAATTAGCGGCGAGAGATGTGTGTCGCGACAGAGCTAGCTCCATGAACAACGTCGCTTTTGAGCAGGGAGGGTATACAGGAACGCTTGATGGAGAAGAAATGCTTCATGGTAGAAAGTGACATTTTCAATGCACACATTTAGTAGGAAATTGTAGCAAAAGGTCATAAGGACTACTGTAACTGCTACTAGCCTTCTGTCAATATGTCCATACCTCTGTTTGTCTAGTGGCGGACAGGTTCATAATTTATGCTTGTTGAATGTGATAACAAGAAAAACAAAATAACATTTAATGTCAGGTCAGCAGTGATATTTACTGTTGCAAACAAAAACCTGAGAACCTCCATGTATTCACTAAAGTTTTGGCCTGCTTATGGTAAATTGCTCAGATCTTCAAAATGCCTTCTGGTCATCAAGCAACATGTGTTGGGCCTCAAATGCTATCAAGTATCAATTTCCTGCATTGACACGAAATGTCCACAAAGCCTTCCTACATCCTCTAATGTCTTCCTCTTCTGCTTGGAGATGGCGTATGTTTAATGGAAGCTTCCATCTGCCCGTGCCGCCCCCACATTAGAGCTCCGTGGCGTGGGCCCCCGGCGCTTTCCATTTTCGGGGAGTATGATTATTGAAGGTCTGATTACAATGTCTGCAACCGGGAAGCGCAGCCGCGTTCACTGACAGCTGGGCAATCTCACCGAGCGGCTGAAGACTTAATGACGCTTGAAACTCGGACGCTCTTTGCCAACGTGAGATCGAGCCGGTTTGTCGGCGGTTGGACTGGTGTCTGGCAACATGTGGAATCCGATGGACTGAGATCCAACAATGGACACAGTTGGTTGGTGAGTTAGTAATTAAGTTATGCCATTGATAAAGGCAATCGGGGTGTTTTCATCTGGATTTTGTCCCTTCCCAACCAAGAATATCTTACGTCTTACAGGATTATCGTATAAGACTAGCCCATGGTCTGAGGTGTGTTCAGCATGAGCGAATTTGTCCCGATAATAGGATCCGAAATGTGTCAGGCCAACAATCTGAAATATTAAACCTGTTCAATATTTCAATTAATAAATCAATCAAACTCTATTTATATAGCACCTTTCACCCATTCAAATGCAACTCAAGGTGCTGAACAATTAAAACATCTATAATACAATAAGAAGAAAAACCCATTTCCCATGATCGTACCCACAAACACACACGCAAACCACAACATGGTGGGGCACAGAAGAACCTTGTGAGGAAAGGCACCCAGGAGGAGATCATCCACACTGAGAGGGATGACGGCCAACCACCACAGGGAGAAATGCAGGGAGGAATTATTTACAACAAAAAGATTTCAGTTAGTTGTTTGTTGTATGTTGTAAAACATTTGCACATAGCCTTGGTTGATACAAACTAAGAAGGATGAGCTAGTTGGTCATCAGTTTCATTTGCCTGGTCAGTTAGTTAGTTAGTTAGTTAGTTAGTTAGTTAGTTAGTTAGTTAGTTAGTTAGTTAGTTAGTTAGTTAGTTAGTTAGTTCGTTAGTTAGTCCATTTGGTCGGGTGGTCTTCCAGATATTAATCTGTTTGTTCGGACGGTCGGCATGTAAGTATGTATCAAGCTATATTAGAAATTAGTTTGTTGGTTGTTTTGCTGGTTAGGTGGCATTTAACTGGTTAATCAGCCCAGAAAGTAGTGGGTCACAACTAAATTACACTGGTTGTTGTTTACTTAGTTAGCTAGGGAGTTAGTCCATTAGTTAGTTCATTCGATCAAGTTATTGGTCAGTTGGCTAGTTTACATATTTGGCATATTATTGTCACCTATGGACATGATTGTCTGACATTATTTCTCAATCAAGTGATTCTAAAAGATCCCCCATTCATCCATTTTGTTCGTATTGTCTTAGTTTGGGCCTTGGTGGAGGTTTAATGCACTTTTGTCCTTTTAAATTCATTTACTAAGACAACCTTAGGAAGGCAAAAAGAACAAAGGAAATACGAAAACAATACAAAAGGAAGGAGCACATTGTATCAAATGGTCAGCCGGTCACAGGGAGCATGCCTCTTAGTGTTTGACACACACCTGAAATGCCCCCATGTTCTTCCCTCTAGAAGTGCCTGTGGTGGTCTCCAACTGCCTACTTGTTTTTGAGGGCTACTCATTGCCTCATCCCTGCCTTAGGGCAAAACTTCATCCCCATCACTGCTCTTCTGTTTTATATTTTCCCTCTTCTTCTACAGTCCTCTTCCCTTCACTCATCAACTGCTGTCTGCTCGATATACGCTATCGGCAAATCTCTTTTTCTTCTCTCCCTCTGCATCCCCTCAGGGCAGCAGGTTTGGCAAGGAGTCTATCGCGGCGATCAGAGCGGGCCAACCTGTATTCTGGACAGGCATGCCACATGGGGGCACACCTTGCCCGAGGATAGGTCCGTTCGCGCTGGGGGTGAGGGAAGTGCTGGGGGTGCGAGGGTGAGCTAGGGCCAGGTTGGTCGGTTGCCTGCATGTGGAGCAGGGAGGTCGAGGGGGGCGAAAGGGGCAGGATGCTGGGACGGCACAGCCTGAAGGCGAGGCCCAGGGAGGCAAATGAGGGTGTGCGTGGGGTAGGGTGATGGGCTAGAGACGGTGGAGCCAGAACGGGTCAAAGGTTGTGAGGAAGGTCTGCATGGTCCAGCTGAGGCTCTACTGATCCATGCTTGAGTGGAGCTGACAGGTGAGAGTGCAGCACCATCACTAAGGTGGCGATGATGGTGGTGCTGGGGCAGAAGCATGTTGATGGAAGCGAGATTGAGGAGGGCGACGGAAGAATCTATTGCAAAAGAAGCGCTCAACCGGAGTGTACAGTGTAACTAAAAGCATTTAAAAGTCAAGCAGTCTCACCGCCGCGTAGCTTTTCACTCACGGCTCCACCGAGTGTGACAACCGGCCATGTGTTCTTTGGCTGAGAGCCTAGAAAATAGGACTTTCTGTCACTTCGGCTCCGGATCACAAGCTGGGGTAGTGGTTCTCGTAGTTTGCCTGCAATTGCATTTGTGCATTTGCGACAAACCGCGTGGTGGAAATGCTCCATCTGCTCAGCCGCCTCAATTTCCATGTCCGCGCCGACCCGATTCCATCACCTATGCCGGCGTCGGAGGGGGAAGGAATGGCTTGTGGTGGTGTGGCGGTGGGAGGGGGACTGTACACAAAAAGTCACCCTGAATCTGCCAGCTGATTAATCAAGGGCGATTCGGCGGCGAGCGCAGCCTACCCGCTCCTTCCTGGCTAGTCCGTGTGTATTTATTCAGAGTAACCCGTGGCCAGTCATGCCTGACCTCAAACCATCAGGAGCAGCCACAGTTGCACCCAAGCATAAACAAAAAAATGCGTAATGAAGGTAAGAGGACAGAGCACGCAGGAGGGAGTCGATGGGCGAGTAAGAAAGAGGGGGGATGGGACCTTGTGCTCTTTCTTTCCTCTCAGATAGAGATCTTGAGCTTCACAGCAGAGTGCACGGGTCCAGACACGGAGCCCCGAATAGCCGCCTGTGCGCTGGTGTTTACTTCTCGGTTGACATGGGAAGGGAAGTCATTGACCTATGTCAGGGCAGCCAGGGTTCATCCATCTTCCAGGGTGAAGGTATGTTTTGTTGGGATTCGAATAGCTGACAGGAGAAGGGGAGGGGGAACTTTTTTACTTGCATGAAAGAGAATCGGAACACCAGCCTGCACTGATGGAACCACACGGTCAACAGGCCCTCAAACACTATCAGGGCAATGGTTGGTCCAGGTTTACCTCAGGAGATGACAGAGAAAAAAAAAACATACCAACTATACAACAGTTATGGCTGTTCAAGGTCATGGGTGAGCCGAGCCTCTTCCAGTTGACTTTGGGCTTAGCATACCATGGACTGGTTTCTCGTCATCATAGGCACAATATGCAAGTTCCTAGCAATAAACAACTTTATCAACCTGAGTACCTTCAGAGAAAACCCTAGCAAGTGAAAACTTCTGGCAACTTTCTTTCTTTAATGCCCACAATATAATACTACTTGTAACAGTAACTACTAGAAGACTGCAAAACTAGTCTCAGTTCAACTATTTAATGGATGCCAGAAAAATCACTGACATCCCGTCGCTTTTCTGCCAGATGCGGAAGATGGCCTAGTCTGTCCAAAATGTTTCCTGCTCTTCTACTGTCTTGGCTGTACCCACACGCTGCAGTTCTAGCACCCTCTAGTGGCTAGTTTATTAGTGCAATTTAATTTTCATTAGGGATGTTTAGGCCTTCTATGTTTAAAATGTATGCTAATTGTCAGATGAAGGGGAACCCAATTTGCTTGTGAAGCGATCAATGTGCCTCAATATTGTTATTAGAGATTGTAGATGATTTATATGCATTGCTGTTATGTACAAAAGCACAATATTGTGCTTTTTTTTTATTTTTTATTGTGATCTTTTTTAAATATCGCCAACACTCCCACAATATCATGATAATTATCGTATCGTGACCTTCATATCGTAATAATATCGTATCGTGATGTTTGGATATCGTTACATCCCTAACAGAGACCATGTTTACGTACCATGAAAACCAGCACAGTGGACGAGTAGTTAGCACGCCTCGCTTACAGTTCTGAAGTTTGAAGTTTGAATCTGGGCTTTGGGCTTTTCTCTGAGTACTTTGGCTTCCCTAGGTTGACTGAACATTCTTAATTGGCTGATGGCGAGAGTGTACCATAAGTCAACCATGACCGTAATGAAGCGCTATAGAAAAATAGATGCTAAATTGACAATGGAAAAACCTGTCGTGCCTCTGTCTAGCACTTTGTAGGGTGGACAGTAGCTCAGCCAATCAAGAAGACGTGGTTCAATTCCCCAAAAGGGACTAAGCTCCTTTAGGCGAGTGTCTTCTGTTCCTGTAGTTTCCAAAGCAATCAAGTTCATACTAAACTGACGCAAAGCAACAGGCTTGATCCATTTCATCATCCAGCTATGTGTCGGCAAGCCGAAGAACTCCAAAGAAAGAGAGTTATTGATTGAACATGAAGGTTAGCCGTAAGTCTGCCATGGTCAGGTCTCAATGGTTCTGACTGGTACCAAGAGATTTGTCTCTTGTCTTTTAGAGAAAAAAATAAAAACAAAAGCTCAACAACAAAGTGGATAGGAGAATTTGTAGGGGGAAAATATGGTCAAGTGGTGTGTTTGAAAGTTTGGTTATGTTTGCAATGCAAATTTCTGTTGTTTCAGTTGGGGTACCAAGACAGTACTTTTTTTTTTTTTTTTTTTTTTAAATAATAGGCTTTGTTTACCCATATATTCGTTGATCCATCCATCCATAGAAAATCACTCACTCTCACATTCTACAGTCACGGTGACGTCACTCGCAAAGTTTTGTTATCGTGCTAAGAAACCAACAACCGAACAGGAGGCAATTATGGTAAATCCTCACGTTTTTTAAGTGTCATCGATTTGTGGCTCGAGTCACCAAAGTTATTCTAAGGCAGAAGTCATCCGTGACAAGGGCAGGTGTCCTCGTGTTTGGTAAGTAAACTTCACTGCGCCGAGTGACATTTTCAGGCGAGCGCGCAGCCAACCGCCACCTGGCGCTGGCACAGACGAGGAGAACAGGACGGGCGAGCAGCACAGTGCGTCCCAGCACAGCTTGTTGGGTTCTGACCCGCCACGCAAGCCTGCTACCCACCCACCTCCATTCTTTTTTTTTTTCTTCCACCAAGTGGTAGGAAGCCGCCTGTCTCCTGTAGTGGCAAACAGGTGATGGGAGGACAAGGAGAAGGGCAGGAGGGGAAGTAATACGGCGGTAAACAACTACGTCCCGCATCTGTCTGGTGACGTTTGCGATACAGTCTGCATGGCCTGACGTAGAACAGCTGTTTGTGTTATCAGTCGCTTCTTACCATATCATACAAATGATGTGTCACTTTGGATGCTAAAATGTTTCCTTACTATTTGTACGTTACTGGACTAAACACTGGGGAATGGTTGCTGTCTTTCTAGTTTATTTGCAAAAAAATGAGGGACATGTCTGAAACATTTCGGATTACATGGAGCAGCCTGCATGATCAAATACATACGGTCGTCCTTTACATTTACGAACACAGCATAGTGCGATTATGATTTTTGGGTCTATGATTCGTTTCAGAATCGATTTTCGATTCTCGATTTAAAAGATTTTCGTTTCAAAATTATTTGATTGACAAATTTCTGCTTCAATTTACAGATATGCACAACATTGTCATGATCTACTCCAGTCTGCTTTGCAAGACAAAATGACAAATAGAGACATTAAAGTGTCTTTTGTTTTTTGTTTTTTTTTGTTTAAACATTTATTAATTTTGTATTGTAAGTGCCTTTTTCCACAAAAACACAATGGGGGCTACAACTGCCTTTTCCCCTTCTTCTTCATTTCTAATTTAAATAAAATCGATTTTTGGATATTAATATCGATTCGATTAATAACTGAGAATCTCGATTCTTTTATAAATCGATTTTTTTTGGCACACCCCTAATATATATAAATATAGATATGTATATATATATATTGCAGTCAACTATATCCAGTTTATATTTGGCAGCACATCCTTTGATTTATTAAGATTCTTTTTTTTTTGGCCATTGCTAAACTGTTAAAATAAACATGTACAAAAAACTATTAAAAATATTATGTTAAAACATATATAAAAAAAAAATATGAATCTACATTTGTATTTTGGATTTGGTATCTATTCTAGCATATGATACTCAATCCCCCTTGTTTCTTATACCATAATGCATTATTAATGCGGGAATATTCTAGTATTTCTAGCCAGGCATACAATTGGGCAACCTTGAGCTTTCACCATGGCTGCGTGGCTGACAGCTCCCCAAAAAATACCCCCCTGCTTCCCCTCGTGCAGGTTGTCAGTGTCAGTATGCTAAGTAAAGCGGGACACATGTGGCTCCATGGGAGGGTGGGGGGCTCGAAAGTCACTCATAGACTTCCTGTCATGGCTAAGTAGACAGGTGCTTACTGTTAACACCTCACTAATATCTGCATGCATATTTATGAATCAGCCACCCTCCTCCCTCATAATGCTCGTTAATGTCACAGATGCCAAATATTGCCTTTTAAATAAAAAGAAAACTGCATAAAAACAGCTTTTAAAGTTTCCGACCTGCTTAAATGTGCCACTTTTTGACTGTCTTTGATCAAAGCATTTTTTTTTGTGTTATTCGCTGATGCAAATGCAAATTATGAATTTTTCTGCAGTGCTCTGTTCTCTTTCTGCCGTAAGTGTCTTTAAGGAAAAAATGTGAACAAATAACAAAAAAATTAACATACTTTACTCTGGTATTGCACTCCAGTCCCCACTCTGCCGCATCACTTTCTTCTATCATAATCCATTTGGAGGAAATGCGGACAAATGCCCAAAAATAAAACACACATGCTAACATGGTTAGCTATGAACACTACAGTGTCCACTTTACAGTGCTCTCTTTTCTTGCTGTCCTCCATCTCCTCCAAGATTAAATTGGTAAAAAAGACAGAAAACTATATATGTTGTAATAAATGCATAATAACTATGTAATAAACATGCAACAAAGGTATTTCTTAACCCTCTCATGAGTGCGGCTATACACGGTGCTCTTGTCATGGCAAACTTGGGCCAATTGGGGATATAAGGAAAAACGTGCAGCTGGCTTCTATAGTCTCCCGAGGATTTGTGCACTGATTGCGACTCCCGTTCCATTACTGTGCAGCTCTATATTCCCATGAAATCTTGGCCTCACATTGCCTTACTTAAGAGAAAGATGTGTATAAATTGAGTTCCAAGTGTGACGTAAGATCAGGATATTCCCATCAGATTTGAAAAGTGGCCTTAATCACAAGCCTACTGTACTAAGTGAGTGTATAGTCTTGTGTTAACGCAGATTTTTTTTCACCTTGGCAAATGTAATACAATACATTGGGATCAAATCAAAATTTAAGGTTTCACCCAAATCAGAAATGTAATTTGGGGCAAACTAACACCTTAAGATGCAATCTTTTCAAGTTGATCCGTTTCCGTGTATCTTTATTAGCCGTCCTCTTAACAACCGTTAGCGCCGCATTAATGGCGCCCCTGTGATCTCCAGGAGTGGCGGCCGCGTGTCACCACCGTCCCGGGGGAGCCCGGCTAATTACCAGCATCTTCTGTTCCTCGCTCGCCGTGGCAATAATCACGCCGCCGCCAACATCTGCTCCGGAGCCCAAGTGGCCTAAGCCTGTCACGCCGCGTCTTCCCGTGTCAGGCTTGAACTGTGACCCCGCCGGCGGGCTCATTTGTTTACGGTGAGGGAAGGGAAAAGGGTGAAGTGACACCGCAATGTAAAGATTGTTCAGCTTTTGAATATGGATGCGATGACCAGCGCGGCTGAAACTGCTTTGAACCGGTTTGAACTGGAAGGTTTTAATTGGAAGTCAGAGACAACTTGAACATTTAAAAAAAAACAAAAAAAACAAAACAAAAACTTCTGACTATATTGTGGGTCAAATTGACTTGTAAGGAAAATCTAGGGTAAAAATAAATAAATAAATCATCTTCATCTTTTGTCTGCTGGCCTTTCTTTTTTAATTTTCACTTTTTAAATAATTTTATCATTGCATAGCATAATGTGATTTTTTTTTTAGGATTAAACATTGTCCCATGAACATTGTTGAGAAACAAACCCAACAGGAGGGCAACATGTCATAATGCTAACCAGTGAACGAAAACAGTAGAAATTATTTTTTCTTTCTCTTAAGTCAAGAAATGACAACTTTATTTCTATAGCACATTTTATAGACAGGGCAACTCAATGTGCTTCACGCAACCAAAAGCACAACATCTAAACAAAAGCTAAAAGCAAAGAAATGACTTTCAGAAATGACTCAAGACCTTATAGTAAAATTGATTTAAAGAATGTTTAAAATACTTTAATTAAAGGAATTAGAACATTTATTTAAAAGCATTTGGGGATGACTGAGACTTAGACTTGACTTTATTGATCCCTTTGCTGTCATTGACACCTTATTCCATTTGTGTGCAGCAAAACAGCTACATGCTGCTTCACCATGTTTGTTTTGAAACCTGGGCTCCATTAATTGGCCTGATTATGCAGACCTCAAAACACTACATTTAAATTCAATTTTCTTAACTAAGGATTAGTTTAATAAACTTGTCCATTATTTTTTTTTTCTGATTAGTCGATGAATCTGATAAATAACATTTTTAATTCACGGGTGTTTATTTAAAAGCTGGACAACATTTCGAATTGAAAGTGAAAAAACAGCTTTTAGTTGTGATGTTTCAGTGTTGTATTATGTTTGCGGCAGTCGTTAGGATTATCCATCCATCCATCCATGTTCTTGACCGCTTATTCCTCACAAGGGTCGTGGGGGGTGCTGGAGCCTATCTCAGCTGGCTTTGGGGTAGTAGGCGGGGGACACCGTGGACTGGTTGCCAGCCAATCGCAGGGCACACAGATACGAACAACCATCCAAACTCACAAGCACACCGAGGAACAATTCGGAGCGCCCAATTAACTTGCCATGCATGTCTTTGGAATGCGGGAGGTGACCGGAGAGTACCTGCACGACCCACGCGGGCACGGGGAGATCATGCAAATTCCACCCAGGAAGGCCAGAGCCTGGACTCGAACCCGAGTCCTCAGAACCGGGAGGCCAACGTGCTAACCACTCACGCACCGTGCCGCCCGTTCGGATTATCATCTTTTCAAAATAATCATTTTCTTTTTACAATCGCTTGGCTCGTACAGATGTACTCTCATCCTGATGTAGTTTGAATACAAACTCAACTTTAGAGTAACAAAACAGCGAGACATTTTAGCTTAAAAAAAAAATGTGACTATGCGATCAACAAGTGGCTGACGTGAAACGAACGGAGAACGTCTAAGTGCAGCCTTGGCGGGCCAGCGTGTGACAGGTATGTTTTGGTCTTAGTTGACAGTGTGTGATGCTGAGTGCCCCGCCGAGCTCTTAAAAGCACAATAGCGGACCCAAAGTGTCAGTGCGCATAAACGTCGACGGTGAAAGTCTCACACACAAAAAAAAGGAACAACTTTTGACAGCACCAAAATGGTTTCTTGTGCTTTTTACGCGTACTGGAAATGAACGTACTCGGGACGTGCACGTCGCGAATGACCGTGCGTGTGCCGTATGCGGCGCCTGACGACTGATGGAAGAAATGTGTGTTTAGACGTCGATTGAACCACTTAAATGGCTTCCTTAAAAACAGCAAATTAATAGAAGTTTGACGGTGAAAGAATGAGACGTTACAATGTAAAAGGCTGCTTGGGGAAAATTAGCTAACTTCGCTAAAGTTGACCACAAAAAAAAGCTCAATTAAATATTCTAAAACCATATTTGTGCCATGTTTGTTCACAGTCCATGTATACAGCATGGTCAATTGTTGTAGACGCACGCACTCAGTCAATGGGATATAGTTGACATGGAGGAATACACAAAAATAAATAAATAAATTTAAAAAATGCCCATGTTTTGGCGAGAAAACTTTCACACAGGAATTTGAGCACTATGTGAACGTGACAGCACATACTACTAAAGTAAACATGTTTTTTATCTACTTACCTATCAGCTAATGTTATACAGTATGTCCTACCATTGCTAGCTAGAACGTACTCTATGATGTCCGTTGATTATACCCTGTTGTGTATTCATTTTACAAATGACACTTTGTGTCACTCATGTTATGGTACTTTTTTTTTTAAATTAAATTAGCTTTAACAAGCTAACTTTAAATCCCATCACTACTTTACGAGAGCAAAGCCCCTTCCACTAAATCGCCCGGTTAAACTTGCGCAGCGCAAGTTAGCTAGCTTAGCCTAGCATAGCTAGGTCCCTCCAACTCTTCAACACATTGCTAAGCAATGATTGAGTGTGCGTGTGACGTGTTTATTGTTGGAAATGTGTATGAAAAATAAATAAAGATTAAGTGAGTGTGACAGTAACGGATGAATCTTTTTTTAATTTCATTATTACATTTTTTAAAGCTAAGCTAGCAAGAGAGCGCAACGCCAGGGCATGACTTAGGATAGTGTTGATATACATCAACTTTAGCAAACTTAACTGCCTATCGTTGTCGGATATCTCCCCCCGCCCCACCCCCAAATAAATAAATAAATACATAAATAAGATGTACATTGAAGGCACTCAATCTATCACAGACCTCCAACAAATTTCAACAATCCTCAGTTGGGTTCTTACTAACCTTCACTGATAAAAAAACATGAATTTTGTCTTTATTATTTATTGAAAAACGTCAAAGAACACGTTATCGTCCAAGCCATAAGGTGAAAACGAATCTTATCTGCATGCAATCTAAAGGCTGCTCGGGTCAACTCTATCGACTGCTCGTAACCTCAATGCATTTAAAGGGCAAGCGTGACCAAATTAGCATAGCGTGTTACTTGATTAGCGAGCGCTCTCTGCAGTCCTAGCTGTATCAATTCCACTTATAGCTCTCGTCAAATCTAATCCTACCTTGTCATATCCTGCTTGTGGGCCGCGTCTACACTTATTTGTCAAGATTTTGTCCGGCCTAATCAGGATGAATCGATGCGAGCGTTCGCCCTTGATCCGGCGAGGGTGGCAGCGATCAATAGGGAAATTGATCAATAAGTGATATTGAATGCGTTCGGGGAGGTCAGCTGGTCTCGGCTAATCAGTTTAGGTCGCCCACAGGCAGGGAAATGGCGGCTAAGTGAAGATTAAGTAGCAACGCGGCCTGCAGGGAGCGTCAATGTCAGGGAAGATCTAACGAGGAACAACCATATGACAGATTGGTTTTGACTTGATGGAAAAAGTATGCAGTGGTTACACTTACACTTTACATTTCTTTGACAGGTGTTAAAATGTTATTTCAAGCATTGCCTGTTTATAAAGTATTTACATTTTATTTACTTTATTGTCGAGACACTATAGAAATAGACGTTAGCATGGATTAATACAGAAAAAAAATACAACCTAATTACAAATAAATTTTTTTTGCATTTAATCCTAATAAATATTTTTAATTTGTATTTATTTATCTATTATGTATTTTTATTTATTAATTAATCAATTTATTTAGATAAACTTTATATTTAACATTCAGTTAACTTGCAAAATTAAATAAAACACAAACTATAATGAACAATCCCAAACTATTACAATATATATTAATCCTATATATTAATAAGGAAAAAAAAAGTACAACCTAATGACAGCGTAGTTGTATATAACTTTTAAGTTGATTTTTTGCATTTAATCATTAATAAATATTTTTTATTTTTTATTTATTTACTTATTTATTTATGTATTTATTATTATTATTATTATTATTATTATTATTATTATTATTATTATTAATTTATTTATTTATATAAACTTTATATTTAACATACAGTTAACTTGCAAAATGAAATAAAAAACAAACTATAATGAAAAATCCCAAACTATTATAATATATATTAATCCTATATATTAATACCGGGGGAAAAAAATACAACCTAATTACAGCGCAGTTGTATATAACTTTTAAGTTCAGTTTTTTTGCATTTAATCTTTAATAAATATTTTTGAATTTTTATTTCTTTATTGGTTTACTTATTTATTTAATTATTATTATTTATTATTAATTAATTAATTTATTTATATAAACTTTATATTTAACATTCAGTTAACTTGCAAAATGAAATAAAAACAAACTATAATGAAACATACCAAACTACTATAATTTTTATTATTACTATACTGTATATTAATACAGAAAAAAAACACAACCTAATTACAGCTCAGTTGTGCCTAACTTTTAAGTTCAGTGTTTTGCATTTAATCCTTAATAAATATTTTTACATTTGTATTTATTTATTATTATTTATTATTATTTATTAATTAATTTATTTATTTGTATAAATTTATATTTAACATTCAATTAACTTGCAAAATGAAATAAAAAAACAAACTATAATGAAAAATATAAGCCGGGTCAGGCCACTCGTTTGGCAAGGCAGCACTGTACTTCACACGGCACACTAACGGTCAGCCAGCGTGATAAATCACCTCCGGCACATAATGGAACGCAAGCATGTGCACCCGCACCTGACCACCTCGCGTACCCGCGGCCCCGCCCAGTGCGGAACAACCACTACCGCTCGTCGACTCGGACACTGAGGATTTAATGGGTGACCCTGGGCTGCGCGCCGGGTCCCCCGCCCGCCGCCTGGGCTCATCCAGCCGTAAAATGAGGCACAGGCCGGACCGGGCCGGTAATGAGAAGTGGCATTTTGCGCAGGATAACCTCGGGAAAATGACTTCTATAAATACCTTCTATAAATAAAAGCGTACCTTGGCCCAAGACGGCGTGCGAAGGGGGCTTTCTGTGGAAAGGTCATCTATTGCCAACCCCCCCCATGCACCAACCACGCTCCTGTTTTTCCGTCGCACCTGCCTCTTTTATCTTTCCTCATAGTTTATAAGGCACGTATACGCTCTTTTAACTGCATCAATACACTTTGTTATCATTCACATCATGTGACCTTCGCAGTTTCCTCATACGTCTTGTGATTCCACATGTGTCTGTGTGACCTTGGTCAGGCATCCCAACACTCAAGGCCAGTGTGTGTACACTGTGATAGAGCTGCACAATATTGGAAAATCATGTGATATGCGACATAATTGCTGAATATAGCGATGTTGATATTATTGCAATATTTAACATGTACCTAAAGAAATGACATTTTTATTAGCTAATGAAAGAATCTTTTTTTTTCATGCAACAAAATAAGCAAATTAAATATATTCTTAGCTAATTGAATGTAATTACCTCTCGATAATGATCAACTATCGGACGGCGGTGCACATTTTAGGTAACGGCTGACTGGTCAAATTCAGATAAAAGCATAAAATTCCATATGAAACTCATTGGATGTCTTTGCGATATGCATTTTGCATAGTTCAATATCACAATATGAATATTTTTTTTATACAGTGTGCAGCCCTATTACACACACACATGCTCTTTTTTTTTTTTAAATGAAGTGACGATGTGACAATATGTTGATTCCATTTTTCATCTCTAATTATATTACAATCACGTTTATTTCTTTTGCTTGAAATATTACGTCTTTAATCATGCAAAAGTATTACTAGTATTTAAAAGTATTAAAGTAGATTACACTACATTTTATTTTATTTATATTATATTTATTCTAGTAAAAAAAAAAATCAGTTACAGCTCTTTTACTGTAATTTTAATGTTCATTTATTTTTATTTTTGTAATCATGTTTTCCTTAAAAATACATTATTATTATTATTATTATGATTATTATTATTATTATTATTATTTAAGAAGTAAATAAATAAAATGTATTAAAATAAGTATATTAGTCTTGTCGTGTCTCATAAAAAAATGTCATAAAACTACAACTGTGACCTTATTACTTTATTTTCTAAAATTATTTTTATTTGTTTAAGTAAAGAAAAAAAGTTTGAGAGTTGGAATTTTTAAAGGGAGTTTATTTCTATCACACTACTAAGACAAGGGACATTCAATGTCACTTTTTTCCAGTATTCAACTCTTGAGTAATCACTGATAACCAATGCTACTTAGTACATTTGATACATAAAATTCATATTCATATTCAAAATTCATTCTTAACCAATGACAGATAGTTTTGAAAGAAATATTATATAGGATTAATTTGTAATAAAAATATTTTCTTCTATATAAAATTGCAACTTTTTATTTTTACTCATTTGATTATGACATTGTCCATCATGTTCATAAAGTATAAAAATTAAATGCACATATATGCATGAGGCCAATTTGTACTTTAATTGCTGTCCTTCAATGGTTTGTATTCTTGCTGCATATGAATGCTGACTATTAAAAAATGGAAATTGCAATCAGCGCCCTGTGGTTTTGCAACCTGCACGTGACGTGACGCTTTCCTTCCCTCAACACATTTGATACCTCACCTGTCACTGCGCTGAAAAACAAGTTTGCTGTTAATTATCTTTTCCCGTCAGGCGTTTCCAGCTACACGCATCTTGTGCTGCATGTCTGCTGTTGAGTCTGAGAGGTCTGCCAGGTGAGGCGCCATTAGGCCCGGTCCTGACAGGCTGCAGGTAATGATGCTCGCCCACACTCATCCACTCACTTATTTATTTTTATTTTTTTTGCCGCTGCTTTAAAAGACAGGAAAAGTCGTGCTAATCCAAGCCTCGGACCAACCAAACAATGTCAATTACCTCCACCAAGGTCGCTCTGTTCCAATTTGTCGTGGAAGAAGAAATCATTAAACGTACAGTAGGTGCGGATTAAAAAGTGATGGCATAACAAGAGAAAAATGGCACGCGAGCGCCGTATATTTCTGTCTCTTGTTGTGAAGTCATGCGGCGAGAGCGAGTTGACAGGTGGAGGGAGAGCAGGAAGTGAAAGAGATTAAGAAAATAACTACTTGGTGTTGATGCCAACTTAAAGGAAGCTTTCACGGAGCATGCTTGCAGGAACAAGCTGAGTATAATTGTGGCTCGTAGACAGAATGCAGATAGCGTCATTGTCTTAATGGGATCAGACAATTATGTCGGAAGTTATACCAAAAGTCAAACAATTACCGAAAATATAAACAAATCTAATATTCTTCATTTGTCTGGGCTACGGGCATGGTGGCGAGACGGAGGTGTTGTTTTTAATTTGTTTTCAGTGGCAACATTACACGAACTATAGGAATGTCTGACAAGTACCGACTACGTGCTACACAGGACAACAGTTCACCACAGTTGTTGTGTTTTTTTTTTTTTTTTTGTTTTTTTTTAAAACCATAAAACCCACCCAAATTCCATTTTCTTCATATGTCAGAGCTTTTGTGTGAAGTTGCAAGGAAAAATAAAAGATGCAGGAATTTATAGCAAGTAGTGGCGGTTACAACAACCTACTGTAATTAGTCTAATTTTGTATCCGATTTGGGGTGACTGAAACTCTTTTGTTGCGAAGAAAAACATCCAATTATCGGCTCAAACATTAAATCAAGCCACAGGAATTGCTGGCAAGTAGTGGCTGTATCTGTATCCTTCATATGTCTGGTGGCAAGAAGTCGTCTTTTTCTCACGAAGAGAAACAAATGCAGGACTTTTTGGCAAGTATTCACTTTGACAACAATACATACAATCCTGGCTAAACTGGCAACATTAAAAGTTTTGTGACAGAAATCTCCAGTGTTACGTTTGAGCCATATATGATTACCTTGCCAGCAAATTGAATTTTTGCGGTATTTGTTCACAAATATTATGAGAACCCATCTTGTACTGCTCCCGCTGATACATTCGCAAACTGACCTTTTTCAGGTCGGACCAATCAGACATTGTTTAGGGCGGGACGAAACTAGGAGGCGCTGATGCTGGGGGAAACAAACAAACCTAGCATAGACAAATGGACGCTGCAATTAATTCTGTTCTCGCAGAATTACTGGTACTCACTGTTTCCTTGTTGAATGTTGAAGCGCAAGAGGCACTTTGTGCATGTTTTTTTTTTATCTGGTAAAGGTGTTCATGCTTTTATTTATTTATTTTTTTCCCCTAAGATGAGGCCGAAGATGACATCTTCATCCATTGCTGTGACTGGTCAAAACAAACGTGTACAAGATGCTGCATCATCCAATCAGCTCAAAGTATTGTCCAGGTTGTTCCACAAATCACCGTGGAGCAGTCCCAGATTGATCATGTGAGAACTCCCTTGAGTCAATCACAAATCAATCTGGCTATTGCCAGGTTACATATATGAGGGAAGGTAGCAAGAAAACAAACAAACAAAACTCCTCTTATGAAGAAATATTCAAGCCCAGCTAACCTAGCAAAACAAAAGGATCTGAAGGAATTTGTAGCAGTTACTGTTGTGCGTCCTGAATAAATGAATGTAATGCTGTTTGCTGCCAGGTCGGCAAAGTAAATGAGAATTTGCTCACATTTGCCTTACCTGGAATCTTAAATAAATATATATAAAAAAAATAAAAATAAAAAAAAAATAAAAAAAAAGGAAAAAAAAACATGGCCCAATTCAATAATTAGCCTCTGATTTAATCAGGCAATATTAGTATATTAGTATATTATTAATCAAAATTTTCACAATAGTTTTTTTTTTTTCACGTTATTACGTTACAGCAAAAGAAAAAAAAAAATGGCAAAAAAATGCCCTCAATTTTTCTCTCTGTTCATACGTTAAATACTAAAGGTCAATAAAATGCCTGTAATTCATATAGTGTTAAGGGACCAAAAATAATTTTATTCATTACTTTTTTTTTTTAACTGATCTGCCCAATTAATTGGTTTTGTTGCCAGATATCAGTATTGACTTCCAAAAGTCTAATGTAAATCTTAAATAAATATATAATAAATAAATAAATTAAAAAAAAATTAAAAAAGGAAAAAAAACATGGCCCAATTCAATGACCAGCTTCTGATTTAATCAGGCAAGATTAGCTCTGTTAAAATCAGCAAAAATAATAAAATTTTTCACAATAGTTGTTTTTTTTTTTCGCGTTATTACGTTACTGCAAAAGAAAATAAATGGCAAAAAAATACCCTAAATTTTTCTCTCTGTTAATACGTTAAATACTAAAGGACAATAAAATGCCTGTAATTCATATAGTGTTAAGGGACCAAAAATAATTTTATTCATTACTTATTTTTTTTAACTGATCTGCCCAATTAATTGGTTTTGTTGCCAGATATCAGTATTGACTTCCAAAAATCTAATGTAAATCTTAAATAAATATATAAAAAATAAATAAATTAAAAAAAAATTAAAAAAGGAAAAAAAACATGGCCCAATTCAATGACCAGATTCTGATTTAATCAGGCAAGATTAGCTCTGTTAAAATCAGCAAAAATAATAAAATTTTTCACAATAGTTTTTTGTTTTTTTTTTCACGTTATTACGTTACTGCAAAAGAAAAAAAATAGCAAAAAAATACCCTCAATTTTTCTCTCTGTTAATACGTTAAATACTAAAGGACAATAAAATGCCTGTAATTCATATAGTGTTAAGGGACCAAAAATAATTTTATTCATTACTTATTTTTTTTAACTGATCTGCCCAATTAATTGGTTTTGTTGCCAGATATCAGTATTGGCTTCCAAAAATCGCCTATCAGTCAGGCCCTAACAAAAACACGCTGTCGACAAATATCATCAAATAACACCAAAATGGCTGCCATGATCCCATGATGCATTGCATTATGAAAACAAGACAACAACAATCCCTTTCCAAGTGTGACTGAATCAGCTTCAAGTCTCATCAAACAGCAACATCAACTTCCGCTCACGTGGCCAGGCTACCTTTTTCCAAAAGCCCCGTCCCGTTTCCCGGCATTCCCGTGTTTTGGCGTTGGAGGTCTGTCCCTCAGGGCTGTTTTGGCTTCCCTCCCTCCCGCCTGTCTGACATCATAGACGGTGGCGTCTCCTGATCCTCCGGCGCTGCGATGAGACGACGTGACAGGCTTAATTTATAGTGTCAGGGCCTTTCAAAATTCAACCCCTCCCTTCCCCTCCTCTGACAGCCATCCCCGCATTTATGAATTAGCAGAAACATTAACCTTTCCGCTGATTGTAACGCGTTCCGAGGGAGGCAAATTAACTTGCGTTGGTTCGTGTCACTGTTTTTAAGGCTTGACTGAAGCGAGGGGATGGAGGAGATGATGTGATGTTTGCATGATGATGGTGACATTGTCTGCGAGGTGTGCAGCAGGTTCAACATCATATAATTGCAGTTGCCCTCTCATCGCGATTTCTTGGCAAAATATGTAAAAAGTGTCCTTGTTGTCACCTCATCACACTACAGTGCATATAAAAATTCGACACATTCCAGTTCAAATGACTTTTTTTTTTTTTTACTGATATACAAAAAACAAGACCAAGACAAAATATGAATTTGAAACTACCTAGTAGCCAACAAGAACATCTGAACTTTAGTTGGGTATGAATTAAAATTGAAATAAATCACAAAAAAAAGTAATTAATTTAAAAAAAAATCTTTGTTTAATTTTGCTTATTTTTGTATATTTTAAAGGGCCTGCAAGGTGTGAATTGATTACATATTTGTTTATATCTTTATTTTTTTTACATTAGAAGCATATGTTAAAAAAAGTAAAATTAATGCAAAAAAAGGGAAATATTTATTAATTAATTTCAAATTACTTGTATTTTTTCCCCCCCAAATGTGTGTCGTTTCATATGGCCCTGAAAAAAAATCTCAATTGTTAATTTTATATTTATTTCATTTTACCTCTTATATTTTCCAGTTGATAGAACAGATAACATTACTTAAAAAAAACATTTAGTAATTTTCTGTGACATGAATGCAAGGGTTTCTCAAATAGAGAGTGGGGGACCAAAAACGGGTTGCCGTTCAGTGTTTTTGGGGTTCATCAAAGCTATTTTATTGGCCTGTGATCATGTTTATTGCAACAAATAATAACATCTGTTGTTCTTCATCATTGATACATGCACATGTTGTACTGCATGTTTATTTTTAGTTTTTCTGTAATGTTTTAAAATCCATCCATCCATTTTCTTGACCGCTTATTCCTCACAAAGGTCGTGAGGGGTGCTGGAGCCTATCTCAATGCCCAATTAACCTGCCATGCATGTCTTTGGAATGTGGGAGGAGACCGGAGTACCCGGAGAAGACCCACACGGGCACAGGGAGAACATGCAAACTGCCTGGACTCGAACCTGTGTCCTTTGTTTTAAAATGACGGGGGGTTAAAAAAAAAAAAAAAAAAAAAGACACATCAGGATTTTCCAAAAAAAAAAATATTTCTCACATATTGATGCAAAGTGCAAAAGTGCACTTTTCAGTAGGGGTGAAAAGTCTCAAAATAGGACGTGAACAGCTTGTTGCGGAGCACGTTTTGCGTCTATTAGGCTAATGAGAGGAAAGCACACAGATGGTGTTGTTTCACAAACTCGCAGGCTGCGAATCAAAATGTCATCACTGCCATAATTAGTGAGAAAATAACACTAAAAGAAAAAAAAAAATAATAACACATGCTCATCGCTCATTCTCGCAGCCTAGTTTTCATTGTAGCGACACCAAAAGGAAGTGACATTAAATAGCCTCTTCTTGTGTGGAAAAAAAAACAAAAAAGTGGATGTTTAGTGGTGAAACAATGGTACTTGGGCAGCATATGCTGTATTTAAGCACTGTTGAGGCAGCTGCGGAGCTTTTGTGGAGCCTTTCTGGATGTGGGCCAGCTCCCAGAAGAAGAAGACGAAGAGGAAAAAAATGACCCCACTGAGAACGAAGGAAGAAGAAGAAGCCACTTTTCAGTGCATCCACTTCCCGATGCACGACATCAGCCATCATGATGACAATGATGACACAACATCATCATCGCGTAATGATTTGCACAGTTCTGCTCCTATGGGTATGCACACTTTGACCACCAGGGGGCATACTTGCATGATAAATACAAAATAAATAACGAAGAAGACGGTCATGAAGCAAGCAGAATTTCGTTGAGTACTGTAATGCGGTTTGGTGACATACACAATACATATACGTTGTTTTCATTTGGGTGAAAAGAAAATACATGTATTTTATAATCTACTTTAATGGGTTTAAAATCTATTTCAAAATATTTTCATACATTTTACACCTATTACAATAGGGCTGTATGATATTGGACAATCATGTGATATTCGTTATAGTTGCTGAATATAGCGATATCGATATTATTGCGATATTTAACATGTATTTAATCTTAGTTAATTAATTGTAATGACTACTCGATAATGTTCAACTATTGGATGGCAGTGCACATTTTAGTTAGCGGCCGATTGGTCAAATTCAGATAAAAGCATAAAATTTCATATGACACTTATTGCATGTCATTGTGATGTGCATATTGCATGAGCCAATATCGCAATATCGATATTTTTTTTTCCCGATATGTTGTGCAGCCCTTTATTACAATATAATGTAAATTACATACATTTTGATATATTTGAAATACTTTTTTTATAGATTAAAAAAATCTTGTTTAAAAACTAAAATATATATATATATTTTTTTATTTTACACATAGTTCTGTATTATTATTATTATTATTATTATTATTATTATTATTTCATTACAATCAAAAGCGAGATGCAGAAATAACATGCATTTTGCTGCATTAGAGCAAAAATCCAAAATACTATGAATGGTATTCGGGTTCCCTCTCGTGGTACGCAAAAGACTGATTTAATTGTTCACATGGTAAAATTATTAATATTTGCTGTAAAAAGTTTGAGAGCCACCTGTTTAGAGATTACCGAGCGTATAAAATGTTGCATTTTAGTCCCTCAGAAAGACACATCAAGCTTGATAAGCTAGTTCTGAAGTTGACTTTCTAACTTTGCACCACAGAAAATGTCTGTCAATCAAGTGATCAGAAAAATCCTGACTAGCCCAAAGGTATATTGTCACTGCACCTGCGTTACATTGTTCACTGCACGAAACACGTCCAGCAAAGACGACCCAATAATAACGAACCCCAAAGGTAAGGCGATCCCTTTTTGTCCGACAGTCTTCATATCTGCGAGGTGAGCCCTCCAAATGGTTACAACGGAGCGAAAAGTTTTCAATAACCGCGCGTTGCCTCGGGCCAAGATTAAACTGAATCTGTGGCCGGCGCCGGAATCTCGGATTACAAATCTGGAACCTGCCAAAGGGCGGTTTAACTTGTTGCTGTCATTCCAGGGTAATCCCTTCTCACAATACCTGTTTTGCACTTGTAAACAAAATATTTTTAAAGACAAAATATGTATTCCGTTTAAGCAGGTAGAATGTATTGTCTCCCGCCTGGGAATTAAGCGGTCATATTGTGCTAACACATCGATATTTCCAAAAAAAATCAACTGCAATCTTGTGTTAACATACTAATGCTAGTTTTGATGCTAATGTTATCGTGTCATGCTAATTGTAACAACAAAACAGGATGTTTAGCGTTGGCAGGGATGTACAGTACATTTTCTTAAATATAAGCAAAGCAGTAGGGAAAAAGGTCAAAGAAGACAATGTGTATAGACAAATATAAGACAAAAAGAAGAAAAAAAGAGCAGAACAGGTAAGAAAAAGAAATGTTTGTGAGGGGAAGTGGAGCGACGTCCTGGGAGCCCCTTTTCATGACTTGACTATGAGTATTGACTTTGGCCTACAGTCACAAGCGGATAACACGCCACGTAAGGGCTTGTCCTAAGTGATTACTGCCAATTACAAATCTGTCTGCATGTTACCCGATCTTGGCACTTGAGTTCTCAAAGCACTCGCACACGCACGCATACACACACTTTATGGCTCATACAGTGAATAGAAAACTATAATGGAAACAGGAGGACCATTGCAACCTGCAGTGTACTATTCTTGTATTTTAAGTATTGTAACACACGTTGAATTTTGATTCTCCTTTTTATTTATGGCTCAAGGGCTGACTAGGAAACTAAAGAGAAATAGGAGAGCCATTTTGGCCTGAAGTCTACTGTTCTGATAGTAGAAGTATTGTCACTCGTGTTGCATTTCTGAGTCTTTCTTATTTTATGGCTCGAGCGGTGAATAGAACACCAAGGAGAAACAAGAGACCCATTTTGACCTGCAGTACGTATGCTGTTCAGACAGTAGAAGTATGGTCACTCAAGTTGAATTTCTGAGTCCCACTTATGGTATGGCTCAAGTGCGCCTAGAAAACGAAGGAGAAACAGGGGAGCCATTTTGACCTGCAGCATGCTGTTTTTGTGCATGGATTATCATCGCACATGTTGAATTTCTAATTCATTCGTATTTGATGGCTCGAGCGCCGACTAGAAAACTAAAGAGAACCAGGAGACTCACTCTGACCTGCAGTCTATTGTTCTGACAGTAGAGTAAGGTCATTCAAACTGAATTTCTGATTCCCTCTTATCTTATGGCTCGAGTGCTGACTAGAACAAGAAGGAGAAATAGGAGGCCCATTTTGACTTGTAGTCTCCTGATCCAGCAGTATTAGTATGATCATTAAAGCTGAATTTCTGATTCCATTCCAGTTTTCTGTTCTTATATTTGACGCACGACCACACATGTTGACTTTCAAATTTTTCGTATTTCAGGGCTCGAGCGGTGACTAGAAATCTACGTTCAAATGGGAGACCATTTCAGATCTGAAGTGTACTGTTTTAAGTTTTTTCACATTTAATTTCCTTCTTCCTTCTTAGTTTGCAGCTTAAACAAAAGTAAGAAAATTAAAGAGCCCATTTTTTAAAAATTAATTTTGAAACCCTTTATCTTATTTTATGGCTTGACCGGGATCAGAAAGGAATGCTTCCATCTTAATTTGTAGCTCGAGAGGCGATTAGAAAACTGTCGAAACAGGAAGCTAATTTTTACTTGCAGTATACAGTTCTTACTGTATATTTTAAGTATCGACATTAAGTGAGCTTCGCACACGCACACACATACACAAACGCACACGCACAGTCACACAGTGTTGCTCTTCTGTCTGGTCATGACAGCCGAGTTTTAATTGGCCAAGGTTGGTGCGGCACGGGCCGCTGTCATGATGCTGCCTGGCAGTTTGGAGTGGGGGGGCTGCTATTGGGGGGGTTGCGCCCACCCGCCCACCACGGGGCCTGTCAAACGGCCCGCGGTCTCCGCGGGAACCCCCTCCTCGCCGCCGTGGGCGTCCCGCCTCATTTAGGAGCGTGCAGACAAAGCGCCAATTAAGCGGGGCTTTAAACAATCAAACGGAGTTCCTCAGGGCCCCCCCCCGCCCGTCCCCAGACTCTCCGCAGGGCCGCTAGGAACGACTGACAGAGATGTGCACACATAAATCCGTGCCTGATAGAACACGCACGCACACACAGCTGTAAACGTAACTGTATCATGACTTAATCGAAGGATACTTAACAATATAATGATATCAGCCCTTCCGTTTGCTCGGTAATTTTCTAGTCGCCGCTTGAGCCATGAATTCAAAGGGAATCAGAAAGCCAGTGTGGGTGACAAATTCTGAAAATACAGTATATGAATTGCATTATATGTGAGCCAAATATTAAGGGTCAATCAGAAATTCAATGTGAATGAAAACAATACGTTGTTATATAAAAACTGTATTATATTACTTTAAAAATACATGAATAAAGTATAGTATACTGCAAGTTAAAATTGTATTCCTGTTTCCTCATTGTTTGCTCGTCACCACTCGAGATATGAATTAAGAGGGAATCACAAATTCATTGTGAGTGAAAACATAAAATTGCTACGATTTACTGTATGTTGTCAATTAAAGGTTTACTAACTACTAGGGATGTCGCGATCCCGATCACGTGATCGGAAACCAAGTCCTGATCATGTCATTTTCAGATGATCGGTATTGGAAGAAAATGATCGGGGTTTTCATTTTTGGCAATTTTGTTTTTGTTTTTATTTTTATTTTAAGGGCTACAAAGCAACAAAACCATCCAGAGGTAAACATATTGCTAAACAAAACATTTGATTTCTTTTTAGTTGATATTTTGTGCACTTCTGATGACAGCCCCCCAAAATTATTGGGATGGTTTTGTTAAAAAATAAAAAAAAATAAAAATTGGAAGCACTTTTTTTCCCCTCAATACTTTGCCGATGAATCGGATCAGGACTCGGTATCGGCAGATCCTCAAAATCAGGTGCAAAAAAATGTGATCGGGACATCCCTACTAACTAACGTAAAATTGATGCTAGTGTATTTAGCCCATCTATGGTCTTCCCTAGGGATGGGCGAGTACCGATACCAGGTATCGGTATCGGGCCGATACCAGCCTTTTTTCAAGTACTCGAGTACTCGTGACGCAGACGAGTACAAGCGACCGATGGCAGAGGAGGAAGACGTTAAGTGAGTCCTCCTTGCCTGTAACTGGCGCTAGCTTGCAGCAGTTTTTCACCAAAACTTCTCCGGTTTGGAAATACTTCAAAATTGTGAATCTTAAACTAAAAGAGCATTTTTGTGTTTTATTTTGAGCGTTAAGACTATTGAAGAGTGACTGTGCTGTTTTTTTTGTCAAAATTAAAGGAAATATATTTGTTTAAAAACATCTTTTAGTGATTTTTTTTATTTGTCAAAATGTACTACTGGTATCGGCAATTGGTATCGATATCGGTGAGTACTGAGGGTCTGAGTATCGGTATCGGTCTGAAAAAAAGTGGTATCGAACATCCCGAGTCTTCGCCATTATGAATTAGCATAAGGCTAACATATTTTCACAAAGCAAAGTTGTGTGGTTTTGTTAAATACACTCTGTAAAATTTTATCTTTGTTTACGTTGACAGTAAACTTCAACTTGGAGCGGCAATCACATAAGAATACTACACTAGAGTTCAAAATGAGCTTCCCCGTTTCCCCATATCGTTTTCTAGTCATCGCTCTAGCCATAAATTGAGAAAGAATCAGAAAGAAACTCATCATCCAGCAAGAGAGCAGCACAAGAAAACAACGTCTTTAAAAGTATATATCCGCGGCTCCCCTCCTCTCTCGCCATCTTCTGCTCCGAGCTTCCATATGGCCCCGCACCCTCCTGACAAGCCCGTGGCTAAAGTCCATCCATCATTCCACCCAACGCGCAGACTTGTTATCAGCTCAGGCGGGCGCTGGGGAAAACCGAAACGAGAGCCTGGGATGGGAATAACAGATTCCAGGCAAATTGCCCCGGCCTACCGCCTCCGACTATTTTGTCACACACCGGAGCGTCATTTGGCTGCGGGATGTTTTATTTTGGACTTTTTTTTTCGACCGACAGTGATTGCAATGACAGATTGAAGAATCCGACGGCGGAGATGGAAATGTGCTTGGTTCATGTTGTGGCAGTGCAGGGACTAGAACGCAGCTCGTCCTGGAGGGGGAGATACAAGCATGCAGAAACACTTCACACGGCTGTGAGGGAAAAAAAAAAAAAAAAAAAAAAAAAAGATGACAGACGTGAGCTACACCTCAGCGGGATACAGACGGAATATTAACACTTCTGCCTCACACTCGTAATCATAACAGTGCAAGTGGACGTGCGCGGTCCTGCTAAAGTACGTTTATAGAACGTCTCCGGTGATTTATTGGAAGAGGAAGAAGAAGAAACGTCCCAAAAACCACCAAAAAATATCACCTCGCTCTCATACAGTAGAAAAATAAACACGGCTCTTAAGGCCAGATGCTGCCTGACTTCACCATGTTTAGCAATGCCAGGATAAGCACAGACAGTTTATATTCGCAAAAGGGAAGTTCCAGCAAGACACAGAATTGGAGGGGGAAAAAAAAAAAAAAAGTATTTTCAAAAAGGCTGCATCATTTTCAATTTTAAGGAAAATAGTCACGTGTTTAAAGAGATACTTCATTTATTTAGCCGATTATAGCAATAACAAATTAAGATTTTGTCTATAATGAATTTGATACTTTCATTATTTTTCACGTGCAATTAGTACCTTTAAAAACACATTTTGCAACTTGCCGTCGACTGAAAATGACATCACAAAAGCTCAGGTAACCAATCACAGCTCACCTGTTTTCTAGGTTTGGCCATGTGACATTCACAGCTGTGATTGGTTATCTGAACCCTTGTGATGTCATTTTCAGTCAACAGCAGGTTTCAAAAATGTATTTTTAAAAGTACCAATTGTATGTGAAAAATAATGAGAATATCAAATTTATTATAGGAAAAATATTAATGTTTGACTGTCAAAAATGGCTGCTTTAAGCAGAAGTGCAAGAATCACATTGTTTTCTCGTCAGCACTTGAGCCATACATTAAAAAAAAAGTGATTAATTTATTATGACTGCTTATCCTTAAATAAATAAATAAATAAATAGTATACTGCATGTTAAGATAAGCCTGCCTGTTTCCCCAAAGTTTTCTATTCACCACTCAAGTCGTAAATTCTGAATAAATTAGAATTAAAAATGAGTGATAATCTTGAAAGTATAAGAATTAGTGCACTGTAAGTTAAAATAAGCCTCCTTCTTCCCCCATAGTAGCCATCAATTAAGAAGGAATCAGAATTTCAAACATGAGTGATGAAATCGACTATAACAACAGAATATTTCTCATCAAAATAAGCCTCCTGTTTCACCTTTGTTTTCTAGTCACCACTCAAGCCATACATTAAGACAGAGTCATAAATTCAATGCAAGTGAACATCCACAAAAAACAACAGCTGTATATAGCGAGTCAATATTAACTCCTGTTTCTCCATAGTTTTCTAGTCGGCACCTGAGACTTAAATTTTGAGGGAATCAGAAATTTTATATTTTAAATTTACATTTTATATTCTTTTTCCAGCTCCCAAAATGTCAATGTAATTACATCAGTTACATGACGTGGCCACCTTTGCTTCAGATTACAAACTAAGAATGATGATATAATAGATATCAATGGATTGTGATCTGCAGGGTGATAAAGGCGCTTTATACTTCTTAATAAGTGTAAAATGAGACCGGCCTGCTATTGAGGGAGGTCTCGCTGGTGCCAGACTCCTTGCGGACGGACATGTAGCCACCATTGCACTCGTGCTGCCACGGCGGTCGCACATAACGGTCAATTGGGGCAGCATGAAGTAACATGAAACCCCATTAACAATCATCATATTTATTTATGAGGCTGCTATGTATTGTTGCTCACACTTCCTTACTTACAGTGGACACATGATCCTTGTCGAAGGCTTCCTGGGAGGACGAGGAGCCCACTTCCTTGTACACTCGCTGATAGCATGAATTATTAAGAAGGTGTAAGGAAAGCCTAATTAGATAATGTGGCTTGTTATGAGCTCCCACCTTGTGGAAACTTTCAGGATGAAGTGAAGTGCTTCATATTTTTCAAAATCCTTTTTATTTTCATTGCATTTTTCTTGCATTTAGAATAGATTTTTGTTGTTGTTGAATGAGATTTTATCTTTTTAATTCAATTATTCTAAAAATCTATAAAGGTCCATACATTTAAAAAAAACAAAAAAGTATTACATTTTATTTTTAATTATTATTAATTTTGTGTTTTATATAATGTTTATATATATTTATATAATTAAAAATATGATTGGATTCCAGAGTGAAATTTTTACATATGGGTGTCGTGGAGCTCCAATTATTTTTATTTTGCTGTTGATTAAAAATGTTATTTATGCTATGAACAATTTAATGTTTTTTATTTATTTATTTTTAATTTCAGTGTTTATTTTTGTATTAATATTTTTATGTACATAATGTTTTATTTATTACATGTTCATTCATATTTTTCAATTTTTATAAAAAAAAATGCTGTCATGTTATTTTCATTTTATTATTACATTTTAAAATGAATTTATTTTTGTAATGAGTCATTGTTTGGCTACTATTTTTGGCAATAAATATTCATGCCTGGGCCGCAAAGCAGTAGTTGGGGATCATTTGTTTAATCAACGGATATTTGAACACAGGCAGTGGAGCAACACAGACAGACAATATAATACTCACTCGCATATTTCCTTTATCATCTGCGAAAATCCCCCCTCCCAAAAAAACACTTACATTACTGCAGCTAACTGAGCAGTTGTGTTTTCTTTGTGTACTGCATATTCCAAAGTCAGTATTATACAGCCACCAGGTGGACAATGGATCACATAATTAAAATTAATTGTAATGTACAAACTGTTAAATTACGCATGATTATGTTACTACTATATTTCTTACATAAATGAGACTATCGAGTGCTATTGTCTTTATAAAAAATACATTACATTTTTTTTTTTGGTGTAGCAAGAACTGATTCATAGCATTTACATTCATTTCAATGGGGGAAAGGATGATTTGAGTATGGCTACATTGTGATGGGCTCCATGTAAATAGTCACTCAGCCGTTTTGCCATGAAAGAAGCTGAGTGAGGCCACTGTTGTGGTCAGAGCTGTCTCTCACGTGTCATGGAGGATGATGTGGCAGGGACGGGGTGTGTGTGTGTGTGTGTGTGGGGGGGGGGGGGGATGTGTTGTTTGTTTTGATGTGCAGCGGGGGGGGGGGGGGGGGGCTTTTTGTAACCTCTTAAAGGCTTTTGGGGGGGGATGAGGAGCGGAGAGGGGAATGCTAAACTTTAGTATTGAGCCTCTTGTCCATCAAAGACGACGGCCAAAATAGGTTTCAACAATATACACATACAAAATGCATTGACTTAACATTCTTAAATAGGTAAAGTTCAAACATTTGTAAACTAAATATTATAAATTAAAAGCAAGCACACTTGTCACAACTGATGCTGACTCACTCAACCCGGAGCCAGAACTCACCTTTTAAAATCACATGCATTCAGTTATTGATAGGCACAGATACTACAGTACTGTAAAATGTGAGGATATCAATCCCAAGTGGGCAAAAATATTTCCTGTACATCACATGCAAAGTTTCTCTATTACGGGGGTTTGTCTGGTCTGGAAACGCCCCAAAAATATTGTCATACAAATGCTAAAGGGGGAGTCAACCCCACTACTTTTTTTTTTCTTTTTTTTTTACAATAATATGTTCTAAGCAGCCCCACTAGTCTAAAATTGGCATTCTGGGTAATATTGTGTAGTGGAATATGAGTTAAGCAGCAAAATCCAGCAGTCCATCTCAGGCGGCGGCCATTTTGCCACTTGCTGTCGACTGAAGATGACATCAATGTTGTTGAGGTCTCAAGTAACAACCAATCACAGCGCAGCTTCAGAAAACAGATGAGCTGTGATTGGTTGTTGCCTCAACCCTGAGCAACTATGATGTCATCTTCAGTCGACAGCAAGTGGCAAAATGGCCGCCCCCTGAGATAGACCAAAACTGCTGGATTTTGCCTCACATCTCATATTCCATAAATGTAGTATTAATCAGAATGTCATGTTTAGACTAGTGAGGTCACATACATTATTGTCAAGAAACGTTTAAGGTTGACTTTCACTTTAAATGGTCATTTTACGGGTCTTAAATGTGCTCTAGTAGGAAGTCCAAAATGTTGGGACTTTTTAAAAGTCACACAAATAATAATAATAATAATAATAATAATAATAATAATAATAATAATGTGAATCCCATACAAGTAACTATTCTGGCGAGTCTTGGGAACCAGAGTGGGCCTATTTCCAGAGCAGGTGGTCTTCCTCAGCCGTCATCCGGATGATGCCGAGATAACCTTCGCTATTTTACAAGGCCCCAACTTTGTTTAGACAACCCCTCCAAAAGCCAAAAGGAACTCCTCGCAGCTGTCACTCTTAATGGACTTTGAGAAAACGGTAAATCAAGGCAAATTTCACCAAAACCGCCAAAGAGAAAACTGTTGGGACTAGAGTAAACAAATACATGACGGTACCACTTTGCATAGCACAAAAGAAGGGGCGTCATGTGGACATTCGTGGTTGTGCATATGAATGAGCTTCCTGTTTTAAAATAAAAATAATCACGGCATTCACACGTTGGGAATATGACGGGAAGCCACAACTGAAGTTTTCCTCATCTTGCCTGAATATAAACATTCACTCAAAGCCTCAATCATAACTTCCAGCATGATATCATTTAGCCAGATGCTCCTGCACATTTGTACGTGCTCATTTTGTGTGGATACAGCCAGTCATTGTGAATTATAATTTCATATTTACGATGGATGCACCTGAGTTCAAATGTCCTTAGCGTGTTTGTTTTGAACCTTCTTCCCATCATGGATCGGAATCGGAGCCAACTGCATTGAAAGACATTTCAGCTAAATGAATTTTTTTCATTATAGTTTGTTTTCATTCTGTGTTGATTTTTATTTTTTATTCAGTTAGTTGTTATTTATTAGTGTCTTGTTTTAATTTATGTTTTTATTAGGTTTAGTTTTTTTAAAACATGGGGAATTTGTGAGTCTATGATTTAAAAAATGTAAATAAATATTGGTAATAAAAAAAAAAGTAAACTGCAGTTCCCAAACAACTGTTAGACTTCTTCTTTACAACCGTACTGTAAAGCGAAATAAATACATTTAAAATGAACTCCGAAACTTCCTGTATTAATTATAAATTATAATATAAAAAAAGGACCATTTTGCCATACTAATAGTTTCATAACGTAAAATGCAGTTTTAATTAGTTTTAATCTTAAAAGCATTTTTTTATTTTATTAATGAAAATGTTTTTTTACACTTTTAATTTTATTTCCAGTATTTTGTTAGTTTTTGTTCATTTTAATACCTTTGAAGTCTCGTCAGCACACCACATTCACGATGTATCCCTTTACTCACATCTAAAACAAACCTGCAAAGAAAAAAACCCCAAAGCTGTTTATGGCCTTGTGGCTTGGAAGCGCGCTCGCTGATGTCATCCGGCGGAATGCCGTTAACGTCTGGGAGAGGGAATGGGAGGGAGATATGACGAAAGGGCCCATCAAGGATTGGGTTGCCATCCGAGGAAAAGCTCGGCAGTTCAAAGCAGATAGCGTGTGCTTCTTCCCCCTCGCGCTGTGAGTCATTAGCAACGGTGATGTAAAGCCGCGACGATAGCGCCGTAACCGAGCCGCCGATGACTTCCAGATGTGCCTAATGCATTTTCTCCAGCTATGCAAACAGTTGTGATCAACGAGGAATCGCTGCCGTTATCACTGCGAGGGGAATAAACGGCGAGTAGATCACGATTTAAGATGTTAATTGAGATTCTATTATTAGGCCCACACCTAGTGGGAAGGCAAATATTTCTCTTTTTTTTTTATCTTTAATCTGGTTCTTTCAAACCAATATTCATTTAGTTAAATTTTTCAAAATTGTCAGTTTTACTGGTAGTTTTTGAAAAATATGGGCAAATAAAAAAAATATGGAATAATTAAGTAAACAATATGTTAACTCATTCACTCGCAGCCATTTTCACTAAAGCAACCCCCTTTGCTCCCAGCTGTTTCACTGGATTTTGACTGATTTGGCAAGGCCCACAGAATATTGTGTTTTATTGCTATAAAAACACAGAAGCTACCAAAAGAAAGATTAGAGTCTCTTATTTCATCAGGAAAAAAAATAGTATGTTTGTATCTGTTTCCATTTTGCAGCAATTAGCATGAGAATAAAGCTAAGTTTCATCATTATTCACAAACTTGCTGAAAATGAGATTGTTGCAACATGGCCCTGGATGATCTCTGCTGCCACCTGCTGGACGTTTTTTTGGAATAATTACCATTGCTTTAAGCAACCGCTTCAGGTCAGAGGCTGCATCAAAGCCTTCCGTATGCTCTAGCATAAAAAAAACAAAAAAAACATACAAAAACAAACAAACTATAAAATATGTTTTTGGGACCATGGCAATATTTAAAATAGAACATGTTTATACGTTTTTGGAAGCAAATGAGTAAATTTCCCAGAGGGAGCCATCCCAAAGGGATCGATAAATTCAAGTCTAAATCTAAGTCTAAGTCTATAACAGATACAATTAACAAAAGAAGCCAAATATGCTTTTATTGCCAAAGTAAACGTAAAACAAAGAAAATTACACGTAACTTTCTCCTACGAAAGTCTGCTAGCTTGATTCTAACATAATGGAAAACTCATAGACACACGATCAAAACTAGCGTCGATATTGCTCTCAACCTTTAAACAACTTATATTTGATCACCAATTGTAGCAAGACATGCAGACAGCCAGCAATAATACACACTAGCATATATGTATATATATTCTTTATCCTCTGCAAAGAATGATCAAATATTAGTGCAGTTGAGTTGTGACTGCATCTCTTCTGCTGTGATCATCAAAAAATTTATGTGCAGTATGGTGATAATTTATGTATAATAAATCAGATATTGTTTATTTTAATACAGATTAATTTTCTTGTGTTTGTTAATCCTATTGTTAGTGCTATTTTCCTAATTAAAAAACATGTGGCGCACATTTTTGGTATGGTCTTTTGGCTGGCTGGAATGAATTAAAGGCATTTCCATTCATTTCAATGGGGAACGCTAATTTGATCATTTTGGAAGCCACAACTGCTATTGTTTAAAAACAGATGGCGTAAAAGAAGCAATAAGCATATCAGGGTAATATATTCGGACCCTTGTGTTTGGAATTCCCAATAAATGTGTTGTGAGTGCAGCCTGGAGGGGAACGCTGGAGTAAAGTGGTGTGTGTATGCGGGGAAACGGGTTGGGTGGGGGGGGTCAAGGGGCGTGGAAGAGAGGCTCATCAATCACCTGGAGGTGACACACAATGAAATCTGACCGCGGCCCGAGATGTTTTAATACAGCATCCATTAGAGCCCTCAAATAAATTGCAATTTGGAAAACAGAACAGAACAGCGGCCAAGTTTTCCTCATCCATCTTGCTGCCGTGTCATGTAATGTAATTGCGTTGTTAATTTATCCAACAAGTTCCTCGCTTCGCCATTTCATCCGCATTGCTTAATTTCCCTGTAGAGTACATTTTCTCTCTTTCTCTCCCTCCCTCGCTCCTCATCCTCCCCGCTAGGCAGAGTAATGTTTCTGCTTAGCATGGCATTAGTCGAAGGGCTAATCAAAGCGCCGGGGTCCGTGACACTTTATCAATGGGCCGGAATGGCCGACCGCCGGCCGCGCCGATTGGATCGGAGGCCTCGGCTGCCCACTGACAGCGGTGGATCCTAACGGATCGCATCCAGAGTATTGACAGACTTTCGGCGCGTTTAAAAGTGGGCCAACAACACTGCAAGTATACAGAAAGGAGAGGGCAGTGTTGGAATGAGGAGGGCTGGGCAAACACAACCAACTAGAAAGTGCAAAAACATAGGCTAATAGGTTTTCAGAGCCAGGATGAGGGTCAGTGAATGCAACATGTGAGATTCACAACTACCACAAAAATGAAGAAAAAAAAATCTACACATCTTGTCTTTTTTTCTGTTTTAGACATGTTGATTTCACTTCATTATCATTTTTTTTTACTAAAGTTTCTAATTTTTTAAAATGTTTTTAATTATTATTAATTAATTTAATAATTATTTATGTTTATTTTCTGAGTAACAATCAAAAAATGTTTTCTGTAAATTCGAGTGGAAAGGACTTTTTGCCATATTTTTCTAATTTTTTCACTTTTGTTATTCACGCCATTGTTTTATTTTTATTTCTAACTAAAATTACATATTTTTTAATTTACTGTTGATGCTATAACTTATTTTTTCAAATGTATTGTTTACCATCAAAATATATATTATTCTAGTATATTTCTGCACACATCGTAATAGATATTTTATTTCTTCAATTTTTTTCAACTCATTTTGTTATTTTTATTATTATTATTACTAGTAGTAGTTGTAGCACTGTATATATTTTATACATACATTTTATTTCTAGCTTCTTTGACATATCTGTCATTTTCTGTCCTTTTAACCAACTTTTATTACTTTTGAATTTTAGTGAATATTGTTTTTTTTCTAAATATTTTTTATTTTAAAACATGTTTTTGTACTGTTTACTGTTATTTTTCTCCCCACTCTTGTAACATAAACCTAATAACATTTATTTAATAATTATTTTTTATTTTTTGTCATTTTTTTTACTAGTAGCATACTGTTACATCACTTAAAAAAATACTAATGTGTTTGGTAAAAAACAAAAAAAACAAAACGATAATTTTGTCATGAACTTTAAATATAAATTAGGCAACATAAGAATTATTTAAAAAAAATTCTTAACTAAAAAAAATGCATGATTTTTTTTATACAGCATCTGTTTATAACCTTTAACGGTATTATTTCATCTATTTTATTGTTTTACTCATGAGTGTTTCAAGGTGAAAATATTAAGGAAAACACTGATCAAAAGCATCAGAGTAAACGGTGGATTTTCACCCCCCCAAGTCACCTGACTGGTGCTCTTTCCGGGGTTGGGGCGGAGCGGGCCTGAAGGTGATAGGGGGTGAAAGTGTGGCGTCAGGCCCTGGAGGGCCGAGGAGAACAAGAAACCTGACGTGATCAAAGGATGACAGGGAAGAAAAAGGAGGAGAGTAGACCGACACAAAAGGATTTTTTTCCACAAGTTCCCTTGTGGAAGTTTTCTAGCAGCTGATGGAGAGCGGGCGGCGACGTGGACCCCGCCTCGCAGTCATAGTCCATTTCTGCAAGATATGAGTCCATTATTTCTGACAAGCTAGGATACTCAACAGCACAAAGTCAGGTAACAGTCAGGTGTTTTTCGAAGTCAGTTTGAGATGGAGAGGCAGTGAAGACAAAAGACAAAAAAAAAAAAAAAAAGAGGGATTTGAGAACAATGGGCAAAACAACAGCAACATGATGCATCAATCAAAAGGATTAACTGTGTTTTTATATGGCTCTGACACAGAACAGAACCAAAGAGGACAAACATCTGCTTACTAACTAGAGTGAGACGTCATAATAAACAATGACTCAAATACTTGAAGTTGTGGAAGTGAGGTAGGGGGCCAAATGAGTAGCCATAAATCGGTGCCCGTCATCTCCCAGCGCACCTGCACAGCGAAAGAGGACGGAAAAGGGACAGGGGTAGCCGATGATAGGCATTTGAAACACATCGTCTCATTGCCGTGGAGACAACCTCGTGAGTCCTGACAATATTGAAAAGCGTTGGAGGAGGGGTAGGGTTAATGGCAGTAACAACTCCAGGAGCGATATAATGGCCTTCACCAATGCCTAAACCTAATTTTTAGGTCAGGATGACTTGCCTGGATCTCCAATTCGCCAAATTTGTGGTCTTTTCTCCGAGGTGAGCCATCAACTGCTCCATGCCTGACCACATGACACATGCTCTCTCTCCTGACAACTTTGCTAATTCTAATCGTGCTGCCAGCATAATCCGAACTTTGCGACAAATCAGGAAATGACAACGCCAAATCGGTAAATATTACCACGTGGTCTCTTTTGATATTTTTGCTGCGCCTGCCTTACCCCTAAAATAGGCTAAAATAAATCCCAGTATAGATTTCACTCAACCAACGTGACAATGACCACAGAGTCATACAACAATGTTGTAATAATAAAAAGATGAACAGAATGAACCACAAAGTGAGCTATGTCATAAATCACTTCCCATTATTTTTGATATGGGAATAATGGAGATTGATTGCAAATAACTAACTCAGTCTGGAGAGTTCCACAAAGTGGTGAAACAGGAATACAAAGTTACGCATAATGTTCGGACATGAGTTGAAAAATGTGCCTTTGATTGGAAAAATGGATCACAAATGTATCACAAAGCATCTTGTCGTGTGCTTTGCAGCCGATATCCTTAAAGACTCTAGCCAGGACGTCTTGTAACTTCTTGACAAATGAGTTAAATAAGTACAGAAAGTAACTTTCAAGCACAGACCGCACACAGTCGGATTTATTTCAGTGGTATTATCTGACGCTACGGTGCGGATTTGCCGGAGATGAATGTCAACAACTGGCTTTGAAATGCTATTTCTTTACCTCTTGTGTTGATCTCGCGCATCTGTAACATGTAAAAGGCAATCATAGATTCATTTTTTACCATTTCTTACACGATCCCACACGCATCCCATCGCACTATAATCTTATTTCCCTGTCTTTTTCGTGACTCTCACGAAATATACAAACCATCATTTCCTGATGTGCACTGATCACGAGATTAAAAAAAAAAAAAAAAAAGTAGTTTTCTCTCCTGCAGACAGTGTGAGGCATCTATTAAGCGAAGGGACAATTGCTGTCAGAATGTAAAACTAAATTAAATAAATAAATAAATAAATAAATAGATACATAAATAAATAAATGAACAAACAAGCAAGCTCAGATAAAGATGAAAAAGTTGGAGGCACACAACACTGTGGAGCAACCACATTAGAGGCCAACAGAAATGAAATGGGATTTTTGGGGCAGAGGCTGATACCGATATTGGAGATTTACAAAAAAAACTGCCAGATAACCAATATTGCTGAAATATGAACATAAGAGCAATGCAGTATTCTTAATATGTTCTGTACATGAATGGAAATGTATATAATACTTAAAATATGATAAGCCAAAGAACCAGAACTCCACTAAATGAAAAAATAAGGTGCCTGTAGTTTAATTTGTAACACTATCAAGTAATTGTCTTCTAATTGTCTTATTTTAGACAAAAAAAAAGGGTTGTTTTGTGTTCCCGGTTCCCCTCCCCTTAGTATTTTGAGTCTCAGGCAATCTGAATAAAAAGAGAGGGTTCAGAGGGACTGTTTTGGAAGCATAGGTTTGAATTGTATGGCACAGTTCTCCTCGCTAGCGTGTGAAGGTATTCAGGTGTCTTTCTCTCCTTTTTGTGTCTGTGTGAAATTATTATAAAAGTGTCAGTATTGATGAACCTGACAATAACAAACCGGAAAGTTGGGTCAAATTGACCCAAAAAGTGGGTGGGTCCAATTTTCTCCCCAAATTGGGCTATTTCTGACCCAGCAGCTTTAAGACTTAGCTGAATCCGTCGCCACATATAAGAAAAACCTAGCCGTGAAACAAATAAAAATAAAAATAAAAAATAAAAAAATAAAAGAATTGGACCTTTAACCTCACAGAGAGAGCAACTTCGCCCTTTTCTCTTCTCATATTCCCGCCCTTATCAGAAGTGAGGAAAATGACATCTCAGGAGGAAGAACTTTTTGGAAGAGATGCTTCCTTCTCATGAGGGGATGGTCTTCAGAGCGTGAACCCCAGCTAAGGACGACTGAAAGGGCAAACAAGCGCTCGCACGTCCGTCGTCATCCTGACAGGTGAATTGAAACATTGACAGGACTGAAATGTAGCTTCACCTCTTACGCCCTTGTTCAGGCCCGAGGGTGTCCAAGGTGGAAAGTGAGGAGATGAATTAGTAACCATGTTTTTGCTGTCAACAACACAACATGGACCAATTAGACTCAATACTAGGGGTGTTAAAAAAAAAAATCGATTCGGCGATATATCGCGATACTACATCGCGCGATTCTCGAATCGATTCAATAATAGGCAAAATCGATTTTTTTTTTTTTTTTTTTTTTTTTTTTTTTTTTTTTTTTTTAGGATTCACACCTTAAGCATGGAAGAATGTTATATGAACGGAACATTAAGCCTTAATATTTTATTTTAATGCTGTTTAAACATGAAACAGATTACAACCTCTATAAGACTGAAATTTCAGATAAATAAATAATACATTTTCATATAAATCTTACACTCTACAAGCTTACTGATTAGTATTTTCTAAATTTGAATGAAAAAAAATCGCAACAATCGACTTAGAAATTCGTATCGGGATTAATCGGTATCGAATCGAATCGTGACCTGTGAATCGTGATACGAATCGAATCGTCAGGTACGAGGCAATTCACACCCCTACTCAATACATAATCCACATTAAAACATTAACATATAGGACTGCATTTGTTTGTTGTTAAGACGAATGTGAGGTCAAGAATGTTATTTCCAATGGCATATTTATTTCTCACTAGTAACAAATGTGTCCTTTTCTAATTTAGCAACCCAGATTGCAATTCTAAACATTGCAATTCCTCAAACTAATTTTCCTTGTGAGTGGAAGCCAAACACAACTAAAGCACTGAATGCTTTGGAAACCGTACGGTCCACGAGGGACCGTGGTGGAACTTTACAAAAGGGTAAACAAACATTTAAGGCCCAAACTTGACATTTAGTGTCCTTATCCATAGGGAAATCATGTGGCTTCAGGTGTATCAAATGTCCGCCAACCTTTAAAATGAGGAGAGGAATGCACTTCTAATTGAATTTGCAATCAACTTGGGTTTCAGCCCTGGTGAGTCTAAACTAATTTTATCCTTTGTGATGTTCCTTGAGAGATATAAAACATTTCAATAGAAACTCCTGTGAAAAAAAATCTATCAAACGTATTGACATTTTTATTTTATTTTTTTTTTTAACAGGCACATTTCTATCCGTTTGCAGCATACTCAACAAGCCTTATTTTTAACCATCACCCTTTCACGGCCTCCTAAATCTTTGTGAGGGAGACTACAGGCTGGTAAAATGGTTATGACCTCTTTATCTCTTTTATGGACTCCTTGGCCATCTCATATGGAGGGGTGGGGAAATCAATGTAATTTTAAAGTAAAACAAAATCAATGGCATCTACAATACGTTGCCAAATGACAGGGACTGTCCACATCATCAATCCTTTATTAGAGTGGAGATGGCATAGAGTGAATGCAAGTTTGAATGTGAGGATGAAAATCATCCAGACTTCTTACATGACATTAACGTGATATTTTACAAAGGGTAATAAAACACAACACAATACAACTGAATGATATTTAATAATATCTACTGTATGTGACCAAAGCAGGAACACTTGTCAAAAAAGGATTCTTGAATATTACGCCTACATTACTTTATCTTAAGTGAGCTGAATCATATAGTAATTGGAATGAATCATATTGTGTAATACAATTACACATAATTACATCATATTGCATAGCAACTGGAGTGAATCACATTATACTGCATCATAATTCAAGTGAATTGGATTGTATCTGAATTGAAGTGAATTGTATCACGTCGTATGTCATGTGAATCGAATCGTAACTGGTGTGAATCTTGCTGTATCATAACTGGAGTTATTTATATTTGCCTCAGTGATGCAGATCCTTTGTCACACCACTAGTTTGATTTAATACAAACCATATTATTCCATTTCAGTCCAAAAAAATGAATTTTAAATCAATCACAGCTTCAAAAGAGACCACTTAATCATTTATCAACACAACTTCATTTATTATCATTATTATTAGGGATGGGCGAGTACCGATACCAGGCATCGGTAGCGGGCCGATACCAGCCTTTTTTCAAGTACTCGAGTACTCGTGACGCAGACGAGTACAAGCGACCGATGTCAGAGGGGGAAAACGTTAAGTGAGTCCTCCTTGCCTGTAACTGGCGCTAGCTTGCAGCAGTTTTTCACCAAAACTTCACCGGTTTGGAAATACTTCAAAATTGTGAATCTTAAACTAAAAGAGCATTTTTGTGTTTTATTTTGAGCGTTAAGACTATTGAAGACTGACTGTGCTGTTTTTTTGTGTCAAAATTAAAGGAAATATATTTGTTTAAAAATATATTTTAGTGATTTTTTTTATTTGTCAAAATGTACTACTGGTATCGGCAGTTGGTATCGGTATCGGTGAATACCGGGGGTCTGAGTATCGGTATCGGTCTGAAAAAAAGTGGTATCGAACATCCCTAATTATTATAAGACCAGTAAAACAATATTACAAACATCCATACTCACTATTCTTCCTCTGAGTACTCGTAATGATGCACAAAGTGACCATCCAAGTACTTTTACTGTCCGATTTCCCACAGAAGGGACAGTCAGCCCGGGAGAGGAAGGGATTAATGAGATAGATTTATCTTTTTTTTTTTTTTTTTTTTCTGGCATGACACACACACTATTGTTTTGTCCATATACATCCTATAGTGCCTTCGGAGAGTGCTGCTTCATTGAGTCCTATAGATCAGTGCGGCCTACTGTATTTCCCCATAGACCAGGGGTGTCCAAACTTTTTCCTCTGAGGGCCACATACAGAAAAATAGAAAGCTGCAAGGGCCACTTTGATTTTTTTTTTTAAAGTTATTTATTAACACATTCATTGCCAGACCAGCAAAAAATGCATCATTTGACGTCTTTTTCCGTCAATGGCAGTGAATGAGTTAAACATGGTAAAAATCAATGAAGCAATTATAAACTGTTGATATAATGTGCAGTTACTTATTGAAAACTGCTAACAGTCAAAAGGCAAATAGTGACCCTGTGTGCCACTATAATAGATATGCCTTTCCACTGAGCAGCAGCTGATCCCAACTTGACATTCTGAACCACAACAAGAACAATCGGTCGTCAACTGACCACACTTAAGAACCATTAATCTAATGTGATGTTTTCACAAATTGGACCTTGACACTAAGCAACAAGTGGATGAAACTATTTTTATTTCTGAGACTGAATTATTAGCTGCAAATTTGTGTCTTTGCATCGCTAGAAATGTTTAATCCACCCTCATACATATTTAAGAAATGCATATTACTTAATATGTGACAAATAATTTGACCTATTCAAAACAGTACAACTTTTGTGTGTCATTATAATACAAAGATGCCACTGTTTGAAAATAGATACTATGACACACACGTCTATACACACACTGTATAGACGTAAGCATGCCCTGTTCAGGCACATCTCCCCAGCACCTGTTTGAATAGTCAGCTGCTAAAAATGAGAGGACACCCTGTAATTACACAGGGAATGAATCATACACACAAACATCATCCGCATTGCATTCCGTCCTGGGTGGCAACCACCCGGTGACCCCGGAGACGAGAAGGTACGCCGCTGACAGGTGAGGATGCAGCTTTCAGCGCGCCACTGATCAAGTTTCCACAGAATCCCAGTGAGTGGTAATGTTCCAAATTCAAAGTGTGTCCCTCCCCACCACCTAAATCGTAACGGGCCAGAACAAATCAGGCACTAATCCCAGAGTCCTTGACCTCCTGCTGGTAATGGTCCCCGTTTTCAAAAGACGGCAAGAGAATCACCAGCTCGTATTCCAATATTTTCTCACACAAACACACAAAATGTTAATCAAAACACTACACTAAACACAGGACTATTTTTCACACTGCTCATACTTGGATTGTGTTTTGAGATATTTTGGGAAATACCAGCTTGTGAATGACACGGCTCACCTGGTTTCCTGGATTGGTCATGTGAGGTTTGCAAGCTGAACTGTGACCTCGATTTCAGTGGACAGCAGGTGGCAGGAGAGGACAAAATTGCAGGACCCTGGGAAGGATAGAAATTAGTCAAGTTTGTTCTACGCCTCTCGATGTTATGCGAATAAAGAGTTTATATCTCATTTGTGTCTGCATTTTTGGGATCCGATTCCAGAGCCTAACAGAGGTCGGATTATTCTGTTATGTTCTGAGGTTGGATCCCAAAAGCGCAGACACAAATAAGAGTAGATGAGCGGGACTGAGTGAGACTCCCTGCAGGAAGCTTCAGTTTTCATGGAAAAAACAAAGACATTGCGGCCCAATGTAACATTCTGCTATCAGCTGGTTAATTAACTGTGGAAAGCGCACACCGCAAACTCTAAATCACTCATTCAGCGCTCTGTCACGAGCCGCCAACTTAAGCGCCTTGACGAGGGGGTTCTGCACGACAGTCACGGATCTCTAGGTACGAGGGGAACGTACCCCTCGGGTGTCACTATAAATGTGCTCGTATCGCTCGGATTGCAGCGTGCGTCCTAATCTGTCCATTCAGATGCAAGGACAACAAGTGGATTGCAGTCTTGGCTGTTATTATTTTGCTGGAGGAGGCCCAATGCCACCCACTCTGCACACCGTCTTCTCCTTTGTCTCACCTACATTCCACACCAGCTTACAGTAGATGTCAGAAGCTATATTTACACCCGTCGTCTCCGCTATGAGGAATTCCCAGCATTCGGTGGCAAAAATGGCATAGGGACGCCTCCACACGGAGTCCATCGCTTCCTTTTTTTGTGCAGCTTTAAGAGTCGGGCTTCATTTTGTCACTTGATGGGGATATTTGATTCATTGATCAATTTTCAGCAGTAATAAGTTAACATTTTGTCCAGAATTAATTTGATAACTTCATTGTTTTTCATGCAGTTAATACCTTTAAAAATGAATTTTTCCATTTGCTGTCGACTGGAGATGATCTCATGATCACCTGTGCTGAGAAAGTAGATATCGACCAATCATGATTCACATATTTTCTGAGTTTGGGCAGCAAACTGAGCCATGATTGGTCGTTTCCTACTTCCTACATCTTCAGTCAACAGCTAGTGGAAAAATTTGTTTTTAAAGATATTAACTCTTTTACTGCCACACGTTATCAAAAAAAAAACTTTTGATATGACAAAGGCTTTGATCATTCACGTCATCCTTGAAAACGTTCTATTTCATCAGATTCCGTCATGTTTCATTGTAATTTCGTATACCGGCAGCCCATTGAAAAGATAACTGCCATCTGCTGGCCATAGTTAGTGTTTTTGATTCCACAATCCATTGACCAGGCAGTAAAAAAAAAAAAAAAAAAAAGTTGACGTCATTTACCGTTTATGGCGGCATACATCGTGATTTTACTAATCGTTATTAAACGTTTTTGGCGGTCAAAGAATTAATTGTACATGAAACATAATGACATAATTATCGTAATTCTGGACGAAATATTAACGTTATACTGCTGAAAATGGCTGAATGAGTGAAGCATCCCTTGAAGAAGCATTGATGGACATACTGTTCACTTCTAAATCAAGGCACCACTGTACGAAACATATCATCTTTAAAACGGCCCTTTGCAAACAAGTTGACCCCCTTACATGTGTCCCAATGCAGCCAGGCTTTACAACACTCTTATTCCCGATGAATATCACCTCCATAAATCACCTCCCTTTTTCCAAATCATCTCATAAACTTGTTTTTTTCTTCTCCACGCTCATCAGCATTTCTTTGTTTAACATTTATGTTTATTGATAAATGAAGATGGCCTTAAATAATTCAGAGCAAAACATTAGCCGCGAGCGAAGAGATATTAATAATTGATGGGGTACTACGGGGAAGGGGGCTGGTGGGGGGTGGGGGGTACACTGGGAATAGATAATATTAGCTTAATGCAAGCCGATGTGAACGGACCAAGTGTAATGGGCCCCGCCGCCTTTAACGGATGATAGTTATTGTGGCCTGAAAGTTGGGAAGAGAGAGAGGGAAAAAAAAAAAAAAGAGGATGGTGGTGGCGGGGGGTAAGGGGGGGGGTCATAGATTTGGCTCATAGGAGCTGACAGTGCAAATAGTGTTTTTAATAGCAGCAGCTTGACACATTCTGCAGAGAGGCCCTATAATGGTCAGCTCTGTGCTTAGCGTAAAGGGAGAAAAATGGCCCGCCGCTATTAAAACGAAACTGGAGAAGGTCCTCGCTCTTACTTTGTTGTTTTCTTTCCCCCCCCTCAACTACGCCGCCCCATCACTCATTTTGATCCCCTCCTGTCCATTTCCTGCCGCCAGTCTCACTTGACTTTGCCCACACGCACACACGAACATGCGAACACACTGAGCATGCTGGCTCATATAGGGACCCTGATCTATAACCTGAAAGTTGAAGGGGGTGCAATGGGGGCTCATTTTACACTGTGACCGAGGACACCGAGGATACCAGCGGGTCACTTATTATGACATCGTCTCAGCCGCTACCAACAGGGAAAGTTAGTAGGCGATCATACAAAAACTGAAGGTCTACTTTTTGGTCGATTCACAAGAGACTGATTGTGGTCACTGTGGGTGTAAATAAGCGCATTAAGTTTGCACATGCGCGGGGGAAAAAAAATGAGGCTATCAACTACCCTATCAATTTGAATGGCGGAGATTAGAGTGGTCACAATCTTTGTGTAACTGTACACTTTAAAGCTTTCAAGTCAACTTTCCCGATGTCAGTAAAGCACATGCTATGCATGTTAATAAAATAAATAAATAAATAAAAAACAATTTTTTGTATAACTAACAATTTAAACATAGACTCGGGAAAAAAATGATGTAATTGTAAAAACTGAAATCGCAAAAAAAGCAACAAATAAATTAATTAAATTAAATTAATAATATAAGTAAATATAAGTAAAAGCTATAAAAAATAAAAGTAAACAAGTAGCAGTAAAATTTTAAAGAAAAAATTAAATTAAAACAAGAACAGAGCCAATAAAGTGAACATAATAAAAATAAGAAAAAAAAATGTCAAAACTTAAAAACAAAAATGAAGAAAAAAAACACAAAACACAACTAGATAAAATGAATTGAAAAAAAAAAAAAAAAGCTAAAATGTAAGCAAAAATAATAATACCGTAATAATAATAAAATAAATACAAAAAAAATCTATAAATTTTACGTCATATTACAATAAAGGAACATACTATATATCTAATGGCAAAAGTCAAATTAAAATAGTAACACAAAAAAATAAAATAAAAAGTACAACAAAGATAAAAATCTGTAGTATATGTGTAATACACACTATAGTCACCTGTCCATAAAAACTAGTGACACACCTGCCTACCAAGCATTTGTGGTTATCTTTTTTCTCTTGTATTGGACCTCATTAGACTGTACAGTGTATAGTGTATTAAGCCATAATGTAAAAGCAGTTAGGGCATCTAATTTCCATGACATTCATTACTAAAAACGAATTAAAGTAACCCCGAAAATGTGCATTTTCTACTTATGACCTTGTTTTATTTGTTTGTTGCACGGAATCCTACTAAATTACGGTGAAAAAAAGCTGCTGCAGGACCATCCAATAATCTTGCAGTTACATTAAATATGAATACAAGCGGAGATTATTGCTCCTTTGGACAACAGCGGCGTAAGTATGTACAAGGCAGTCTGATTACTGTGGCGTCATTAGGCTCAAGTTGATGGGCGCTCGGTGCCTTTAGGTCAGTGGATGGAGAAAAAAAAATACAAAATAAATGTACTCTCCAAGGGATTGTCTTATTGTTATGCCAGGCTAGTAAAAAAAAAAAAAAAAAAAGTACGGGAGGAGTGGGAACGGAGGGGGGTAATGGGTATCAAAGGCAGAGGAGGACCCCCTTCCTCCAATATTGCTATCACAGCAGCATATTAGCATCTAAACAAAGGAGGCAGAATCCCCCGCAGCGCAGCCTCCTCGTTTCAAGTGGTCACTCGCAGCATTTTATTTAGTCCTCAATCCACCACCTTTTTATGCTGACTTGCACTATCATAAAAAAAATACATAAGAACAATCCTCCTGTGTCTTCACAAAAGTTGCTGCTGCTTCTCTTTTTCGCCCTCCTTTCGCACTCTTTTTTTTTTTTTTTTTCTTTTCGGTTTTGCTTCATCACAGCAGCTATATGACAGCTGTCATCGCTCCTCGGCGGGCCTCAGATCTGCATTTCAAGGTTCGAGGGTTCACCGGTTCGCCGCGTTCCGCTCGGGCACGCAACGCAGGCGGCTCGTCTCTCAGAAGGCCCCGCTCGTAAACAATGGGCTTGCGCGTACACGCGCCTGCCGCGATGCTAGCGATATGTGACAACTTCACGGGGTGCTCGTGTCACTTGAGGATTTTTGTTTGCCGTTTATAGAAAAAGAACTGAAGTTTATTCGAAACAATGTTAAACATAGTTGTGACATTTGTATTGTCAGCGTTGAAAATGTCGGCTTCAAAAGCAGTCCAAGCTTTAGACATAATGAAAGAAAAAAAGTGGTATTTGATTCAAGAAATTACAGAATGTTATCAGCAAAGTTCTTTTTTTTCTGTAAACAAAAAGTAGAAGAGTCGAGAAAGAAATCACAAACTTACAATAATTGTCATACTGGTTGCAAAGAATCTATCTTAATTGAATGGAATTTTTACATGTACATTTTTTTTTTTTTTTATACAGTAATTGTAATCAATCTGCCACACTTTGTTCAACTCAATTTCATTAATTGAAACTTATAATGTCAAAAAGCACAAAATAATACGTACAAAAGCATGTTTTTGTCAAGTTATTTTTTAATTCAGACTTTCAAGGTTGACTGCTGACATTATCAGTTGCAGTCAAGTGTTTGTCTGTCAGGTTATTAATGATTTTTTTCCTCTCTGGAAGAAACTTCCAAGGTCACTAAGGGAACAATCAGATTTTTTTTTGTAGGACTTGTTTGTTGTTGACCTCCACCGTTCCTGTCAGGATGGACGGGGAATGCCCTTTAGAAGACAGCCCGCTTGACAGATCAGCTGGCCACTGGCCTCACCGCTGCGCAACGGACAACAAGCTAGGGCGCGGCTCGCTTATTTGGCACAGCTACCTCTTGACAGCGCCGCCGGAAAAGGATCAATAAAAATCTGTCAGGAGATGACTTCCGTTCCCTCCCGTTAACTGATAAACTCGAAGGGCTGCCGACAGATGGGCTTATAAACGTCAACGAGAAGTCTTTCTATGAGCATGCTAACTCACCAACAAATTATTGCACTACGAGTTTAAAATCAGAAAAATAGCAGTCTATAGAATGAATATGTGAGTGAAATTTGAGATACAACATAGCAACATTTTTCAAGATAGCCTCACATACAATCACATAGCCTCCACTAACATACAATGGAAAACAGCAAATGATTAGCATGTCTGTGTCAGCGTTGCTACCCTTTAAGCAACGGATATTTAAACACCAACAGTGGGTAACTGTAGACAGACAATAAAACAAAACACACAGGCTTGGATTCTTTATCCTCTGTGAAGAATGACTATCTTACTGTCATCTAGAGAAGTCAAGAGAAGAGCTCAGCCTCCATTTTACTGCTTACAACACAATGCAAAAAAAAAAAAAAAAATCAACCATAATTTGAAAAACTCACACGTTGGGCTATTCGTAAGTTTGTTGTTTGAGCATTTGTAGTGATGCCATCATGCTTACAAGAATAATGAGCCAGGGATGTGAAAATAAAGTTGTGAAATGAGCCAAAAAGAAAAAAAAAACAAATCAGGAAAGTTTGAAGGTTTTCTCATCAGATCTTGGAATATGTTTTTCGAAGAAAAAGTCCTAAACTTACAAGAAACGTTTATATTTTAAACAAGAATAAAGTCAGAAATAGTTATTCATTTATTTATTTATTTATTTGAGACAAAAAAGCTATTAGATATATATATATTTTTATCTTATATCTTTTTTGTCTCAAATAAATAAATAAATTTTAAAAAAAGTTAGTTTTTTTTAGGACAAAAAGTAATCTAATGGGAAAATGGTAAATTCTAAAGGCTATATAAATAAACGACTTGACTTAACAAATATATACAAAAAAAATAATAAAAAAAACAATGCACCCGAAATGTTTTTTTTTTCAACTCAACTCAACTCAACTCAATTTATAAAGCACTTTAAAACAACCATTGCTGTATACAAAGTGCTGTACATAAAACAGAAATCTGTCATGCAGTAAAGCATAAGATAAGTAAGTCAATCTCTAAAAATGATTTTCTTTTTTTGAGGGAAAAAAGTTTTAGGTTTAATGTTCTAAAAATGTTTTATTGCAAAGAAAACAGGTAATCTTGTGAAAAAAAACGTCATAATTGAATAAGAGTAAATTCTTATTTTGCCCTGCAACCAGTCCAGGGTGAACCCCGCCTACTGCCCAAAAGCCAGCTGAGATAGGTTCCAGCAGCCCCCGCGACCCTTGTGAGGAATAAACGGTCAAGACAATGAATGGATAAATTATTTTTTTTTTTCCCAGACAAGAGTCTTTCTTTGGACTAGCGCATGACCTGTGGGCACGGCGAGCTCGTGCATATGTAACCGGGCTAATTTACACGGCGCTGTGAGCAAGCTTGGCTTTGAAGCTTTTGAAGCCTCCTGCTCCTCATCTGATGTGCGGCCACAAGTTGAGCGGCTGCGAATGGCTGCGGGCCACAGTGGAGGACGCATAATAGAGCAAAGGTACAAAGCTAGCGCACGTCTTCATCATACACGCGTTAGCGGGAAGTACGAGGTCGTTATCGAAGGCCCGGGTTCCACCACCGCGTCTGATGGGCGACATGCCATTGTGCTCGTGCTGGGCCTTAAGCTCCTTTGTTAGTGCTTCTCAATGCATAACACACTTTTGTCTGGACCTGAAAGCTGCTGACGCGGCAATTACAGGTCAAAAAGGCATCTTGAAGTCATTTTGGACCAGAGTTATAATAATGACTCTCTTTTTTTTTTGTTTGGTTTTTTAAATTCTATAGTTTAACATGTTTTAGTTGCACGACGACGTACTAGGGCCACCTATAAATATATATTTTTTTTTAGAGCGCGGGGGCAATATTCCAAGAAAAACCTCGCAAATTTGTCACGAAAAAACTCGTAAATTTGCGACTTTATAAAGTGGCATATTTGTGACCTTATAAAGTGGCAGATTTGCGAGAAAAAAAACTCAGAAACGTAGAAATATATACGTAGTGTACTATTTGGATGCTTGTGCCAATACTTTTCGGTCGGGATTTCCTTTGCGAAGCTCCACACCCAAGCATTTAAATCAATTCAAGCATTGAAATTAATTTGTTACAATATATATTTACTTGTACATTTCTGTTTCCAAAGTTATTGTTTACACATTCAAACATTTTGGTATTTTTTTGTACAAGTAGCTAAGGTGATGTGTCATTCACTTTACATTCACCTAAAGTATGCTAGCTTCTGATTGGTTAGTGTTACTCAGCTGATAAGGGATCAGGAAGTGTTGTCTCTCTAGCTGCTGTGTATGATGACTAAAGTTTAAATTAAGAATCAATCCGTCTCCATCCTGCCCTTTTATTTTATAAAGTGTCCCATTAACCACCAACGAATCCTCACATAAGACTATAGCTACGCTACGTGTCTGTCTCGTACATTTCTGAGTTTTTTTCTCGCAAATGTGCCACTTTATAAAGTCGCAAATTTGCCACTTTATAAACTTGCATATTTACGAGTTTTTTTTTCTCCTTGCGAGTTCTCTGAATATTGCCCCCACCGTCTAAAAAAATAGATTTATACGTGGTCTAATACGCCGTCATATAGTCGTACCGATTCAAGCTGCAAGTATTAAGAAAAAGGTAAATCAAAAAGGCTTTTTTCCCACTAAGCAAAAAAGTATAATAAATAATGTTTGCAAAAATACAACTTTTGACCATGATTTACTTCTTAACAAACAAAGAATATTTATTTTCTTCTTTTCAGAATAGCCCTAATATTAGCGTTGAAGACGCAATTCACCTTTTTTGTGTACAAAGATAATATTGAGGGTAAAAATAACTCCAACTCAAATTTTTGTTCTTGACACTATGGCGAGCACTCAAAACAACTTTTCCTTCCGAGATCTTATCGCGGTTACTCTGCTCTGCCACGACGTGCCGCGTCGTCCTCCTTGCTCGGAGCGCTAATGGCGTCTGCCGTTATCGCTTCCAGAGTGTCTTGTCACAGCCCGTCACGGCAGCTCGTCTGAACTTCCAAGTACTCCACCAGCCCAGCGTTTTTACTGTCTTTTTTTTTTTTTTTTTTCATCATAGAACCAACCGCAAAGCACTTATAACTATTTCAACACTTGCAGCACAGCGAGCGATGAATGCAACGTGTGTGGCGGTCTCTTTGTTTAAGAAAAGTTTGCAGGGGCTTAGAAGTTGAAAGAAAGAATAGAAAGTATGGCTTTAAAAGGACACTGGTTTATCTAATTGCCATCAAGTGCCTGGACACTTGTCAAATCAAAACATAACTGGCTGTAATTGTGTGTTTACAAGCAGACAGGCTCTTGAAAAAAAAAAAAAAGCACTTTGAGGCCACAGCCGTAGCAATTACTGACTTTTAGCCGTAGGTACCACAAAGATGGAAAAATAACGCGAGCAAAGGATTTAACGCAAGCAGCCCTTGCAAATATTAGCTCATTCTTTTTGTTTTGGCGTCAACATGATTGCTTCATGATGAAATCTGCCACTAGGGGGCATGTGATACTTAAACGTGAACTACAGGAAGTAAGATATGCTGAAAAGGGACATTCTCCTCCTAGGACGTTATGTCATAATCAAAGTCGGAAACGTTTGATGACAATTTTGGTGGGCGGAAAAAAGTGAGAGAGGCTTTGGTTGGGAAGCTATTGAACGTTCCATTGGAGAAGCACACCTCTCTGAGTTTTGCGAACGTGCTGCATTTGAAGGAAGACACGGGAACATCCTCACACGTCCAGATGTGCTTATCAGTTGTCCCTGGTTGCACCAGGGTCAAAGTTGGAAGGAAGGAAGAGGCAATTTTGTTTTTCAGCAACAGGCTCCAAACTGCTGATGGATGCACTTCCTCCGCATCCATGCGGGAACAAGCAGCTAATAACGCCACCAACCACTCAAGACAAATCTCAACGTTGACATTCACCGGCCGTGTTTAAAAGCCACAAGTCATAAGTGTCAAGTCACGGGAGCGACTAATCTTTCATTGGTTTCTGTGGCTTTCCGAGCATTAAAACTTGATGCATCTCCTCACTTGAGAGCAACTGTCTGCGGACCTGTTAATGTGCAAGTTAAATGCTTCGGCCCGCTTGGATTGACCGTAATGGATTCTGCTCGGGCGACAGACATCCAACACTGGAAAATTGATTTGATCTCGGGAGGACATGCGATGGGATATCATTTTTTACAAGTGAGATGTCAATGCAACACGGACCGCAATAAAGAGCAGACGGAGGAAGTCAATCCCGCTTCAACCGACACCGGGAAAATGAAATGCGTAAATCAACTTTGGACACACTCGGCTTTATTTCTTTATTTGCATTGACTGTTTGGAAGGACGCGTCTACATATCCCAAAATATAAATATAGAATTACTGGGTGTATCATCCACTCAAGAATTTTAAATGTGAACTCCACAGGTAACCAAAACAGCAGCACCTATCAAAATATGCATTATAGATCAATTCCGGTGTGGAGTCGTGTCAATTTCCATGCACAGTAGCAAACACAGTAGACTGACATGTGCTTTTCTCCAATAAAAGACGGTCAAATACGTATCTATTCACGAACAGTACATTTTCAAGTGGAACGATTCAATTCGATTTAATTCAGTGGAATTACAATTTGATTCAATATGGTTCGGATGTAGCTTTTGCCAAAGCTCAAACTATTCAAGTTAATTAAATCCAAATAAATGACAAATCATCAGCAATGTGAAACAAATTTATGCGGATTATACTTAGTACCCGTTGAAAGAAATTTATGAATTTTTCCTTGTGAAATGATTAACATGATATAGTCTTTACTTGTAAACGTATATCTTTTTCTCAGATCATGATTTTAGTCATCTTTATGATTACATTTGTTATTGTTGTTATTACATGTTTATTACCCCGGTTAATGTAGAAAGCCTTTCTTAGAGAAATATTTTACCATTGTAATATCAATACTCATCTGCAGTTGAGAAAAAGTGGCAGAAATGTTACAAATGCATGTGTCTGTTTGCCTGCCAGGATGATTACTCAAGTAATTACTGACAAGTTAAAGTGTTAAAAAGTCCAATAGAGTCGGATCACTCATAAAATGAGCAACGTATAATGTGGTGAGATTACATGTAATTTTTTTCCATAGACCTCTGCCACGAATTAAAACCATCTGAAAGCAACTGGAGTGCATTTTATTTAGCTTTGATTCATGCGCTGTAATATAAGCCCTCTCTCCGGTGCCCGATGTGGCACGGGACAGCCAGATTGGACTCAGCATGTAGGTATCAGATAATATAGTGGCGATGTAATGAAAGCGTAAACAAAAAGCTGTCAAGGAGGGCGCGACGTGCTCGTGAAAAGTCTCCCATTGTCGTCATTGTCTCCTCCACAAAAGCAATTCGCGCAGGCCTGGCGCCCTTCAAGTTATGAACAGGTGACTGAATTGCACACTGGCATTGTTGGATGGCATTTGAACAAAAGACTGACTCAGTTATTATGATGGATAGTGTGAGGAACTACAATGGGGGATAAAAATAAATAAATAAAAGTTCTCAACCCTCTACTGGCACCAGTGAACTGCTGGTCCAGCAAAGGGGCACTGGACTACATTGCATAATTCTTGATTTATGTCCCATCTTTGCATTAGGTTTTGTGGTAATTGGTTTTGCATAAATCCTACTCCCCAATGAATGTTAGGTTTACATTATGATCCCATAGGGGGCCATGGCAAGTCCCGTTTTCCTGAAAACGTACTGCACGACATTTTTTTTCCTCTGTATGCAGGTCTTGCTTTTTCTCATGGTCCACCAGGGTATCCATGACGGGCCTTGGGGCAAGAGGCTATTGAGTCCCAGAGGCTCAAAAGGCGCACTACGGTCTACCACGGATGCCAGTAAGTTCCTTTCCGGCCCGTCACATCTGATGGGGTCAAAAGTTGGAACAAGCTTTCTAGTGCTATTAGATGTCGATTTATGCCCAAATGTAGTCCTGGTAGTGGAGAGCGTTATGGGGCTTTCACACCACGCGTGTTTTGAGTGACGTTCACCATGGGATAGTGCGCAGGGAGGTTTGTTTTTGGACGTAAATTGGGCTACAACGCTGCTGTATGGATTTGTTTATTGCAGCAGCAAGAAAAGGGGAGTGGGCTCATCCGATTATAATAGTACACCAGGACCTTGAGGAGGTTAGGCTCTCCCTGAGCTACATCTGATTGGAGACCACTTTGAAGTGTACTTCAAGAGTCTTCAAATTCCTCCATGATTTGTTTTAAGTACAGTCGACAACATCCCCCAAATACTGTTCACCCTGAAGTCACTCTGCCACCATCTCTTCTATTGGATGAATCGTCTGACATCGCAGTAGTGCTTTGGCGTGCAGTTTATCGTCCACTTGACCTACCAGATCTAGGAAACCAGCAGAGGTGGGCATCGCCATTGACTGGAATTGATGATTGATGGAAGTGCCCACCTTCTGGCGTGTGCTTCAGCACTTTCAGCGAATGCTTGATAATGCGAAGCCTCACAAAAATACACGGATTGATAAGTTTTGAGTGCTCAGTCTGTGCATTTTTTCAAGGCTTCGCATTATCAAGCATTCGCTGAAAGTGCTGACGCCAAAAGGCGGGCAATTCCATCAATCACCAATTCCAGTCAATGACGATGCCCACCTCTGATATTAACTATCCGTCTAAGAAAACTAACAAACTCAAAACCGACTAGGCCGAAAACATACCCACTCACTAACATTTTAAGTAATTTGCTTATAAAATAATTTTTCTTTTAACTTGCTAACTTATTCACTCACTAACAAAATTAACTAACTCAGTAATTCTAATTTCACACAATAATTACTCACTGACTAATTGTTATGGTGATTTATCAACTAACCAATTCACCCAAGCATTAACTGAAAAAAAATGCCTAAATGAACTAACTCTGTATTTTTAACTAACCATTTTCTTTACCCACCTAATTACTCACAAATTATTTCACTATGTATCTAAGTAATTCACTCACCTGTAATTAATTGGAAAACTAACCCTACTTAGTCACTAACTACGCTTAACTCACTAACTCTTCACTAATTCACTTTTCACTGAATCCTGACTGAAAATGTGACAGAAAAAAAAAATCTGAAGTTTCATTTCACAACACACTTGGAAATCCACTGAGTAATACAAAGTAGTTCTTCTGTTGAGTCTCTGAATTGTATGTGTACCGAATGTTATGTCCAGTGAGCGCACAGTACATGATTAGCGTTTTGCTGCGGCGCAAAGCCAGCATGAATAAGAGATGGTGAAAAATCAATATGCGTCATTACACCACTATGCACAATAAAATATTAACTAGTGTGGAAAGTGACCTGAGCAGATTTGCTTTCCTGCACGAGCAGTGGCCTTGGTGGTAATAAACACCTACAGTGGGTCAACTAGCTGGGGAAATATCATATTTATTCAGCCGTTCTTGCCACTTTCAGTGTCACGCTTTATTCGCCAATACAAACTTTACTCTTTTAGTCGGAGAGTGAAAAAGCGTTTCTACATTGCGTGCAGTTATGATGGAGATAAAAAGCATGTGTCTGGAATGGGAAACTGATGATATCACTGAGAGGATCTTCATCCCTGCTATCTTAAACTATTGTCAAAGGATTCCCTGTGGAAGCAGCGACAGGGATTTCACAAACAATTTATCCCAAATTGCGGGAAAATTGGCTGCAGAGAAAAAAGTAAAATGAGGTTGAGATTGATCCAAAGGGCATTTATTCACTAAGGCTCTCATGCTTGTTCCACAGGGTTCTCCACTTTCAAAATACCCCAAACCCCCAAGTCCCCCCCACTTACCCCTCCTCGACTGCTCTCCCTTTCATTCGCCGTTTCAAATGTATTAATGGGCCGGAACCTTCCCGGATGATCTTGGCCCTCTTCCTAATGAAAAAGCGCTGCGGCTGGATCCCAGCGCAGCAATCAGGCCTCTGGCCTCCGGAGCGAGTGGGCCAGGCAACATGCCGAGCACGAAGAGTCCCGTGTGACGCCACGATTAGTCCTTTAGTCACCCCGTAGTGCTCTGCGCCCTCCCTGGCCTCAACAAAGACTTGAGTGGGGAGGACTAGGGATAAAATGCTGAAATTTGTTGACTGGGAGCCGTTTACTATGCAGTTAGCTTAGCTTAACATGTTCCCTGTCCATTTTGACTGTTTTCATTTTCTGTTTTTATTATGTTTGATTGTTTGGCCTACTCAATAAAATGCGGAAAGTGCATCAGCATCATAGTCGTTTGTTTTCATTTTGTCCAGATTTTGGGCAGAATGGCTGAATCTCTTAAAACTGACTCATGTTCTACTGCTGATTACGACAGAACAGAAAAAGGTTGTATCAAACTTTTTTTTTTTCTGTTGAAAGAAGAAAGTCTTTCATTTGATCAATTCGATATAGAAATGATGGTAGAACATAATATTCCGTGGCTGTAGAAATATCCGTCCAAATGCTCTAAAATGGCTTAGGGGTTGTCTTCTGAAAATGGCTGGCACTGAATTAGTTAACATGGAAGTTGTATTCTTCTAGTATCTGGTTAGCCAGAGTTCCAAACATGCCAGGTTTATAAAGGCTAATATTAGCCTACCTTAGCTGCTTAACTCCCTTTAGATACTGCTATTATCGCAGTACGCCTGTTTTTATTTTTATTTTTTCTCTCAACATAAAGCTCTGATCTGCTTTCAGAATCCATTGGAACTACCGGCGCTTTTCCCCCGTACCGGTTCCACACCGAAGAGGCAATTTTTGTCCCCGGATGTTAGTGTCTCCACGGGACTTTTTCGGGGCCGAGCCGAACCGTTGTAACCACTGTTTAGAACCCTTTCGGCAGTGGTTCTGTTGTGCCGATCGTCGGGGGACTAGCGGGGCCATGATGCCACCTGTCGTCTGATTGGCCAACAGCAACGCCGGAAACAACGCCGTGGCACACGCCCATTTCCTTGTTTTAAGCAAGAAGAGGAAGAGGCGCCCGCCGGTCTTGCCAATGTCATAAAAATGCAGTATATACAATAAATATGATCATGTTTTACAACAACGCTGAACTATATTTACAATTTAAAAGGTATGTGGGTGGATTTGTAATGTTTGTGGTTTTAAAAAAAAAACGCTGGCTGGTCGTGTTTTCCCCATTCACTTGAATGAGAGCTCCAGCGGCAGAACTCTCTTTTCAGAAATAGCTTTGCGAGCCAGTCATGAATCGCAATATTTCATCCATGGTGGTCCATATTAAATTGTAAATAGGGTTCAATGTTGGCGCGACTTGCCACTCGTGAAATGTTATCTCAGGTACGCACACAATGCGGGAGTGCAAGCTTGGCTCGGACGGTTTAAATGTTCCCGCCCCCTCCCCACCGTGCGCCAGTTGTAATGGAAAACTGGTGGTTGCGGTCTGGTGTGGTTGTGTGAGGTGTGGTGTGGTACCTGGCCGTGCGGGAACGATGGAAAAGCCGCCTATGTTGCTAGCTCTAATGGTTCCAAAGTTACGATGATTTGAAAAAAAATGCGCCATTTCCTCTCCTGCGTCACTCTCCTCTATGACGCACCACTTTCCCCTCCCCCACATGTGACAATGTTCCGGCTCCACTTCTCTGCTTTCAGAAGCCTTTGGAATTACATTGCTAGCGCTAATGGTTCCGGAGTTACAGTGATTTGAAAAACATGCACCGTTTCCTCTCCTGCGTCACTCTCCTCTATGACACACCACTTCCCCCTCCTCCACACGTCACAATCTGCCAGCTACTGTAATGTATGTAGTATTGACATAAAGCCCCGCTTCTCTGTTTTCAGAAGCTGTTGGAATTACGTTGCTAACGCAAACGGTTCCGGAGTTATGGTGATTTGAAAAACATGCGCCATTTCCTTTCCTGCGTAACTCTCGTCTATGACGCACCACTTCCCCCTCCTCCACACGTGAAAATATGCCAGCTACTTTAATGTCTGTAGTGTTGACGTAAAGCTCCACTTCTCTGCTTTCAGAAGCCATTGGAATTACGTTGTTTGCTAAACGGCTCCGGAGTTACGGTGATTTGAAAAACATGCAACATTTCCTTTCCTCCGTCACTCTCATCTATGACGCACCACTTCCCCCTCTTCCACACGTCACAATCTGCCAGCTACCATAACCTATGTAGTATTGACGTAAAGCTCCGCTTCTCTGCTTTTAGAAGCTATTGGAATTACGTTTCTAGCGCAAACGGTTCAGGAGTTACAATGATTTGACAAACATGCGTATTTTCCTGTTGGGGGTGATAGGTTCGTATTTTGAGGGTTTTCAATATGACCGTATATAGCAATAAGTAAAGTCATTGCAGTTTGGGTTTTGCAGTTTACCGCGCTACTTTTTAAAACCCAACTGCTTCAAACCAAGGCGAGCAGAGTTGAAGCAGAAATAAAGCTGCATATAACTGGTGCCCTAACATTTATTTTACATATAGAAATGTCATTATATATGGAGTGTAAGTTGACATACAAAGTATTTGAGTTTTTGTAATATATTTCACATGATTGCATCACTTTAAGTTGGGTTTACACCACACTTTCCTTTGCGTGTCTCAGCAGCATCATCACGTCCGACTTGTTAACCACATATCGTAAAAACATTGAAAATGAAAGACATCTACTTCCCTGGGAGGCGTCACTATGAAAGACTTGGAAAAAAAAACAAACAGTAGCAGAAACACACTTGGGTCTTCTGTGTGTTTAGCCTGACGTTAGCCGGCAAGGCTTTGTTTGGTCTTCTCTGACATCTCCCCACTTTCTGCACTCTCCATCAAACCCTCCAGGCTCCGAGCCTCGAGGTAAAGCCTGGCCAGATGTGGCGACCCGGGGTTCCTTGCAACAGCATGTGCAAGACACGTTACGTGCATCATCAGTTTTTTTTTTTTTTTTTTTTTTTTTTTTAAAGAGCTCAGAATTGTTCATTCGGTAGTCTTACCGATTCAACGTCTTATCATCATTGCTCTTTTTTTTTTTTTTTTTTTTTTTGTGTGTGTGCGTGCGTTTGCGTGTGTGCGTTTGCGTGCGTGCGTTTGCGTGCGTGCGTGCGTGCGTGTGCGTGCAAATACGTATAAATTTATACTCATTAATTCAACTAAAGCCTTATAAATATCCCATTACCCTTCGCCTTAACCAGGTACTTCAGAATCTTGCCAGAGTCGTGAAGTTTAAATGGTCAGGAGACCAGAGAAAAGGTCAGAAAAAAATAAAGAGAAAAGAAAGATAAATCAAAGTGAAATCCAGCACCGATCAAACACTTCCTGCCTTCCCCATGATTACAAAATCAAAGTCTTACGCCAACCCCGGAAGCCTCTAAATTCCAGCAAATTTAGCGAGATCTCAAGAGACCAGAGGAAAAACTAAAGAGAGGAAGGAGGGAAGGATCGATAAGGCAGAGTGAGATCCATAGAAGCCAGTACATCCAATCCATCAAAGTGAAATCCAGCACCAACAAAACCCCTCCTGCGTGGTTACAAAACCAGAGTCTTATGCCAACCCCAGAAACCTCAAACTTCCAATAAATTGAGATCTCAAGTGACCAGAGGAAAAACTAAAGAGAGGAAGGAGGGAAGGATAGATAAAGCAAAGTGAGAACCACAGACACCAGCACCAACTGATTCAAGGGGCTGTGGGAGGGAGAGGCTACTTCTGTTGAGTTTCAGTAGATGCTGGTGCGACGGATCTGGCATGCATAAGGACCGCCACCAAAGAAAGAAGCCGTCAACCGCGGTCAAGCAAAGCGAGCACCCCCCCCCCCCCCCCCCCCCCCGAAATCCCCAGGCCGCGGCAGCACCAAGGCCACCCCCAAGCCACCCGAGCGGACACCGGTCGGCGAGCCGACCCAGACGCCCGGAACACCCCCGCCGTGCATCATCTGTTTTAACTTGCCCGTCTTCGCCGACAGTCCCGCTGAGTGCCCCTTTTCTTCCAATTCGATATATTTTTTTGCGGTTTGGCAACACTGTCGCTGGAACTCAAGATCCACCTGCTTGCGATGTTGCCCATCACCGCTAACCATAAGCAGACAGCTTCAAAGTCACAGCGCTATGGTGCTAACTAGCATACACGGATGGATCAGTCACCAATTTGCAGGATGAGAATTTTCCAGATGGAGTGTCGAGGTCAAATTCTCTTAACATATTCCATGGAAGGCCAGAAATTTCTCATTAGGATAAAGTGCAATGGAATGCCGCATAAAATGTATACAAGACTTTGGTCCACCACTTTATATCCGGATTTGGTTAGCATTTCCGCTGCAGCTGTGAAAGAGTCAGACAAGCAGATAGCGGCACAAGCTCCGACTGGATTGCAAGCCAGTTACACATTCCATCCCCAATGTAACACGGACTCAAAATTCCATCATATTAAAGACCAGATTTCTTCAATTACATGCTTCCACTGTAATAGACACCAACAGTGCGGAATCCATCCAAATAAATACAAGCCTCTCCCCAAATAAATTGATTGCAGCAGGTAGGTGTTTATTCCTTGACTCTAGCCAAGTCTGTGCAGTTCAATAATCTATTACTTTATACTCTTTAATACTCCAATTAATCAAATTCAAGCCAACATAGTAATATAGAATAGTATTTTTCAAATTGAAATTGCAAAGTCTGCAATTTTTTTGGGGACTGCTTCATTTTGGTGAGTTGGTTAGTAGGCCTTGTTTTTTATACTGTATTCCAGGGGTCTCCAAGTTTGGTCCTCGAGAGCACCTATCGAGCCTGTTTTCCATGTGTCAGTAATAATCAGCTAATCAACAAGCTTTGCAGAAGCCTGATAATGATCCCGATCATGAATCAGGTGTGTTAGTGGAGAGAAACATGGAAAACAGGCTGGATAGGGTCTCTCGAGGACCAAACTTGGAGACCCCTGTTATATACAGTATCGACACATTCCTAAAATAGTCGCCTAAGTCATTTTTTCAGATTTTTCAGCAACCAAGAAAATGAGCCATTTGCATCATGAGATGATTTAAGCAAAAAATAATAATTTTTGCAAAAAATAAAATAAAATAAAAATACTGGGTGACGGTATATGTATATTTTATTTAAAAATATTCACATATCTATTCCTTTATATTGTGTCTAGATAAGTTCAGCACTTAAGAAATGAAGTACATGCACATTTACATTTTTTTTGTTTTTTTGTTATAAAGCCACAAGATTTGTTTGCATTAATGTTGCAATCTGACGAGAAAAATGTTAAGTTCTGGACAGAACTTGTACAGAAGACTGCAAGTCAAAGTGCTTACGAACACATCTAATAAAAATAGATAAACAAACGGTCTTTCAAATTAATGCATGGTTCATTTGCCTTTATTTTAGCATAAGCTAAAGACCACACATTATGTATAATACATGTCAAAATGTTTTTTAAAAAACAGATTACCGTTTGTGTTTGTTAAGAAAGTTTTGATGTCAGCCGTCTAAATTTTTCAGATTGTTTGCTACTTTCAGCTTACACTTTTAAGCTTTTCAGACAATATGACATGAATCTTCATATTCAAGAATATAAGAGAGGGATGATGTCATTCAAAACGAAGGGCATAAAAGTCTTGGACAATTTTCTAAAATCAGGAAAAATGTCCCTTTTAGCTCACTTTATGTGGGGCACAATTTATGTGTAAGCACTCCTTGGGGGTAATTTATTTGCGAATATATAAAAAAAAAAAAGGCGAGTGAGCAGCAGGTCTTCCAGTGTGTTAGTGGAGCGTGTGACAACTACACTATGGTCTGCATTTGTTTTTCTTGGCCAAGTCTACTCTCTCGTTCTGTCTGACCTTGGGGGAATAAAGACCGGCAGGCAATTGTCTGCCGTCTTAAAGAGTTAAGTCAAGTTAAAAAAAACAAAAAAACAAAAACAGCCCCACAAAGTACTGGAGAAATTATGGAGAAAGGATAATAAAAGTAAATGTGTCGGATTTGAAGATGTTTTTAGGAGTCACTGCTGAGCTGGGCACAAAGTGCTCCATTTAGTGCCGGAAAACAAAGCTTAGCGAGTGATTGGTGAAAGAAGATTTTCCGTCTCGACTGCTACTTTTTTTTTTCTTGCCATTTTTCTTCATCACGTACCGCAGCCTGAAAGGCAAACTTGCACAAAAAAAAAAAAAGGCAGGAGATGAATCTCTTTAAGTCGTCTTGAACAACATAAAAAGTCTGGATTTCCATTATTCAGCTGGACTGCTCTTTGCTTGTTTACAGTGGAGCTGGGGGCCCCGTGCCGACACCTGCGCACCGCATGTCCTGACAGTTTGATGGGCCCCTTTTAATGGTGATTCACTGGCCAGATCTATGTGGATAAAAATGGAATTCCGGGAGAGCAATCTAATAAGAAAAATAAAGCACCGAGTGGTCGCGGCGGCTGCTCAACAGGCCGGCGCTGGCGGGCAATCAAATCCAAACTTTGATCTCGGATGGGGGAGCTTTATTGCACGCCATCACCTCAGTCCGGTCGGCTCTCTCTAAAATGGAGAGTCGCGGAGGGTCAAGTGGATGGTGCTTGAGTTTTACCTTTGAAAACATGTGCTTTAACCTTGATGCTCTGTAAACAGAAATTATATCATAGCGTCCCTGGCAAAAAAAAATATATTAGAGCTGTCAAATGATTATATTTTTTAATCAGATTAATCACATCTTAGAATACTAATTATGTTTAATCACTCAATTTTTTAATTTTTTTAATTTTTTGCATTTTGCATTTTTTGCCCACCAAATTTGAAGAGCACCTCTTATGTGTTAATTCTTTCGCCATTTAAATGTTATGAGGATGTCCACAATATTTTGACATAAACATTTTGAATGTCACACGCAAATATTTATTAAATGCTTTACTTTAATGTATGTAGAGTTATGTTTATTGCTCAACCATCTGCTGACAAGCTAAAGGATCATCTGTGGTCACAATAGTGTGATTAATCTGAGTTAATTCATGAGTTAATTCATTTTTGTGATTCATCAATAAGTTAACGCTTTAACTTGTTGTTTGTCGTATTTGATATCACATCGAAAGTAGTAACGTTTATGAGAGCACCGTTATCAAATGATAAAGGATGTACAAAATGTGACATATACGGTATATTTTAGAGCAGTATTATGTTCTATTATATATGTATATATATATATATATATATATATATATATATATATATATATATATATATATATATATATGTACATATAAAATTTTGATCATTTCCCTCAATCAGTGGCATATCCAAAAGTTTGTATCTACATCCAGTTTTTGCTCGCAATACAAAGGAAAAAAAGTGACCAAGCTATGGTTTCTGGCTCGATAAACTCTTAAGCTGGTGTAATCGTGAGTCAACGTACCACTGAGAAGGATTTTCTGTTTTGTCAGAGTATGCTTGTACAAAATGGTGACTTATCCGCAATTAGCTGCAATGACCTCTGAAGGCATCCTGGCCTGGTGTTCTTATCCTCTGTCAGAAGGTGTAATATATCCAGAGTCGGTCCAATCTTTATGCTACACAACAGCATGTACCCATTAAAGGCAGTGCATGGAGTTTGAATACACGCGTAAACGCACATAAACACACACACAGGGCTCTAACTTGCAGCCAGCATTGATCGCCCCTCTTGTCATATATCATTAATGAGGGTATTAAATCCATGTTTAGGAAGCAGAAGGCTGCCTTAAAGAGGAGATGGCAGAGTAATGCAGAAGACCCTCGCCCCCCCTCTAAGGAAGGGCCACTCTCTGCTTCTCAATGGCCACTTTAACAGAGTGATGTCATGCAGGCTCATATCACCGCTGCTGTCTAGGGACGGGGCACCGTGACCTATAAAATGACCCAAAAAGGCAAATGATGACAGATAGTCATCGAGAACTTTTTTTTTCTATTGTCCATGCCTGCAGTGTAGAACGTAGTAAACAGTAGATCTTCACCATTCTGAAAGATTTTAAAAATCGGCTGTATCGATCAGTCTAAAGTTCCCCTCCGGGTTATCATCATATCATACCATCCGGCGTTTGCTTAGTTGCTACTGTACGATACGGCAAATGGACTCGCTATTGATTATGCAACGAAGGCTGGCAGATGGGAAGGATGTCACACCAGAACATCTGGAAGGACGCAAGGGGGTTGGGGGATGAGGCTGTCCCTCATCCTCATTGTGAAGCAACCTCTAAAATCATCGCATCATTGTCATTTATTAAGCGGCAAAAACACATCCTTTTTTACAGCCTTTTTGGCGGATTAGACATGATTAAAAAAGACACAATGTCAACTTTTATTGCTGGAAAACAGCAACTTTCCTCTCACTAATCCCATTACGAGAGTCTTTTGCGTTGGAGTGGAACCGAGGTGTTAATGTGATGAGAAGTAAGAGTGTTTAGGGAGGATAAAATAAAAATATATATCTATAAAACGGGCCAATCCCTCCTTTCTGGGAGAGGGATATCCTGAGGCACGGCTATATAGACCTTAAGTGCTGACAAAGACGATGTTGTATTGTTGCAGTAATCCCTTTAAAGACCTTGGGGCAGATGCATACAGTTCATTACAGTAATACGGATACGTTTTATTGAAGAAAGGCTGCTCTTGTGATGTGAATAATCACAAATTTATCAGACACAGCTCCTCCAAAATGATCTAAAAAAAGGTCAATATTTTCACCCCCTTCCGTTTGTTTTGTTCTGCTTGGTTTTGCATGAACGCTGGAAACCATGAGCAGCGTCCAAAATATTTGCCGTGCATTGAATACTTTTGCAGGCAATCAAAATCCTTTCAACACTTACCGAGAATTGGCTTCAGGAGAAATAATACGCTGGGCAAGGCTGGTTTCCCCCCCTCCCCCCCTCCCTGGAAAACATGTCAACAATTCATCGCGAGCAAAGACTCTTGCTGTCAGGTGCTGCTTACTAGAGGCTACGATTAGCATGGATCTGTGTGATGCACCGCAACCTTTGACGCGTTCCAAAGCACCTGCCAATCAATTCACACCTAGAAGGATAAATACGCATTTGTGAAGGCAGATCCGGGACAATAAGTCTTCTCTTTTGTCTGTATTTTTTTTTTCATTTTTGAAAGACGGGTATTTATGCTGTTGTGCCCATTTCTGAATTAGCTAGCTGGTTAGCTAGGTAGCGAAGGGATGGATTGCTTGTTTAAAAAATAAATATGGGAAAAGGACATTGAAAATGCGTTGTTAATACGATATTAAAACACAATTGCAATATTGAGGGAAAAATATTTTTCAAAGCTGTTTAGCCCATTTGAATTGCATTTCCACAGCACCATTCTTTTGCATGTACATGTGATGCTGTTTTAAACGCCAGCCATGACAACAGCTATCCAACTAGCTAATTGATTGCTTGTGTTTGCTAAAAAAAATAAAATAAAAATAAATAAAAATAAAATACACGGGAAGATTACCTTGAAAAAAATAAGCAAATTTTTTTTTTTAAACATACTGGACGTCCATGTGATGCTATTACAAATGCCAGCCACGATTACGGCTACCCAGAGGCTAAGCTGCACTGTATTTGTTTACCTAGTAAACATGTATTTCAGTTGTATTTGTTGCACTTCAGTCACGTCAGCTGTGTTGTCCGAACTTCTCCGTGACTCGAGTGTCACCGGGTTATGTGAAATGTGACAAAGCGAGGAAACACATTTTGTCAATACATTAACTCTCAGGAAGCATCTTTCACAAATGTCTCCGTTATTGCCCGACCTTTGTGGGAGGAGTTTGGTGAGTTCAACCCACCGTTCAAGGTAGGACAACGGCACTTTTCACCAGGAGATGTGAGTCAAAGGTTACTGACATTCGTAAAACGGTTGCGTCAACTTTGCATGTGGTCAAACAAGCCAGCGTTGGTCAGCGTTTCCAACCATTAATCACAATATACTGTACATAGGATAGCGGCCAAGAGGAAAACGAAAAGTGACGTAAAACCAATTAGAGCTGAGTTGTCTGCCTGTGCCATTGTATCGTGCACAGAGGAATACAGGAAGTCTGACAGCTCTGCCAGGGGAAGCCAACGGTGACACGGGGCAACGCTGCCGAGATGAAAGATGGGCCGAGGCGTGGTGAGAATCGTGAGTGCACCTCACAGGGGACCAAAAAGGATTTCACACCAGTTGTGGCTTATTGTTTGGATGAAAGCGTCCCTGCGTATTAACACCAGCCAAATGGCAAGACTGTAGAAGTATCAAGGGTAACGGGACAGTTACCCGACACCAACTGAAATTATAACATTTTGGAAGCCAAAAGTACAAACATACGCTAATACCTGACCATAAATTAAGGGTGGACTGACAGGCTATTGCACAGAAACACATTACTTTTTTTTTTTTTTATCTTTTGTTTTTTTTTATTTTTCCTCTCTTTTTTTTAATGTTCTACATTTCTTATTGCAGCAACATTTTTTATTTTCTAGCAAGGACACTGAATGCTGTTTTTGTGTTGCCATTAGACTAGTGCGCACAGGCTTAATGCCTGCCATTCTTCCCGGATTATAGCTTTGGCAGGGCGGTGAAGCTGTCAGTCAGCGACATGTCTGGACTCATCATGCACTAATCATCAAGAGTTCCTCGGATTCAGTCCTGCATATACCTGACAGGTTAGGATCGCTCACATCCTCATCATCGGGCCCTAGCCTCCACGTGCACTTTAGATCTCAGCTGAAGCCTCCCAATCAAAACAAGATGAAATGGCCACGCTCGCGTTTGGCCCGCCCGTTTGGGATGAATTTCCACCCCCCAAAAACTCACCACCACCTCCCGACCACCACCCACCCCCCCAGTGGGAAGACTAATGAGTATTTCTAGTGCCTTGATGGAATCCAACATGTAGACTTTGACAAAGGCTGGCATTCTCTTTGACGTCTCTGTGCTGCTCTTGAGGGCGGGATATGAGTGCCACGGCGAGGTACGCACAAGCCTGCGGTGTGACGTAAAGGCCAGTGTTTATGGGCAATCATAAATATGCATGTTGCTTTTGTGGTTTCTATGGGTGGGTGGGGGCATTTATGACAGTCGAGTGACAGCACTTGCGCTTTCGGAGGTCATTTACCTGTCATTCCTCAGAGACAGTCAAGATGAACAAGGCAGAGGACAACTGCACATCACACTTACCCGACGGGTTCATTTTAAAGGGTTTAAGCTGGGGATCAAACAGATTTCCAAATGAATGTTTGAACTTAATAAGAGGATTTTAATCAGGCAATAGTGGTTTTGGTCAAACATATTGATTCATTGCAAAAGTAAAGGCTAATAATTATGTAGAAAGTCAGCCCCAAGCTCTTGTTGAGCTTGTCAACCCTTGTATGGTTATTACCCCCAAGTAAAGTACAGTAGCCACCTTGCAACATTTCTTGAGAGCAATGGTGGTGAGAAAATGAAAATTGAACTGAACTCCATCTTTACCAAGGACCACCCGTCCTCTAAATCCAAGTCAATGTCTTGAATTGACCTGCCACTAACAGCCACTTAGTCACTGCTGCGAAGGCGAAGCTTTCGACATGACACTTTGACTGCCTGAACTCCTTCAAGAAGTATCATCGAATGTTGGAGAGATATAGGCATAAAGGTGTACTGAAGTATGCATTTGAAGGTTGCATCCCTCACATCAAAGATGAAAGCATGTAGATCGGAGAGAAAACGCCACCCACCGCATTGCTTGATGATACAAACGTCATTAGGAGATTGGAGTTGGCCTCGTTAGCCTAGCTGGCTTAGTTTGATTGCATCATGGACAGTAACAAGCCCTCATTTTGTAAAACAATAGGTTCTGCTTGTTGATTTTTATTGATTTGATATCAATAAAACTGACTATAGCTTTGGCTTTGGGAACAAAAAAAACCTCCAGAAACATATGTTGTTTATTTATAACTGTTGGACCGCTGCTCTGTGCTGCTCTGTGATTGACTAGTATGTGTTTCCCTGGAAAATGTAAAAACTGATGTACTGTTTCAGGATCATGAGACGGATTAGGTTAAAGGACTGCATGTCCAATCGAGCTGTGGTGGGATTCCCATCAACATACTATTTTTCAGACCCTACGGTGCTTAGGAGTATTCATTGACCCTAACCTTAAACTAATATTTCTCAGACACCTTAACAGCAGTTAAAGTATTTAGTATCATTTTCGTGTCCTGGACATATACTGTGAATGTTGTAATGTCGGCCATAACATTGCACCTGTTCAACCAAAAACCTCAGGGGAGGAAGTATTGTATGTACAATAAATTGTCTGACAAGCCAATGAAATAGAAATGACTGAGATTCTCAGAGTTGAAATGTCATATATAGCATCTACAGTTAACAGTAAACAACAAAATATCTAGTGTCATCTTTAAAACGATATCAATAAGACTTTTCCAGGGTTCATTCTGAGGATATTCTGGTGACTAAGACCCCTTGAATCCCCCGTTCTCCTGCTCTCAGACAAATGGTGCGATGTACACAGCTACAGTATGTCCAAACGATCACAGGTGTTCTGATTCGTCCTGCTTGCTCCACCCCCCCTGCCCAAAGACCATCTGGCCCAGAGGTTACACTGATCCTCTAGATCTAATGTCAACAAAGCAGAGGATGTTTGGGAGCAAAGGTCAAATCTATGTCATGCACCCCATTCTGTAGGTTATATGGAGAGAAGAAAGTGTGTTTTTCAACATCAATAATGTTGTATTGTATCAGCAAGTGGAGACAATAATAACTCTTACAATGGTTCACTTGTTTCCCCTCACATAGCTACAAGTCTCAACAATCTTCTCTCTCGGCGGGCCAGGGTGTTGCATGGCACAAGCCCAAACACAGGCCTACAGTAAATAAAGAGTGCTGAGAGCCCTTCTGCGGCTGTTTGGATGGGTCCCATGCGCACGTCACATGGACTCGCGCGCACCAAGAAATGTTGAATTCATGACTTTAAGTGTGGCCTGTCCTCATTAATTTGCTGACATTTATCTGACATTTTGGCTGTGTGTCATGCAGTGGGTCTCATCCCCAACCAGATAACTTTATATGCAAAACTGTTCAGGCACTTGCGCTTGACTTCTGTGACAGACAGTGTCCTTTTTGCCAATGTGCCATTACATTAAGTAGCTAGGAGCCTTTTTTTTTTCTTGTGGAATGACTATTAGTTGTGTGTTGTTTTACACGTAGAGTACATGTGGACACAAAAAAAAAAATATATATATATATATATATTCAACAATTCAAACTTCAACAATATTTGTTGTCATAGCAAGCATATCTTTCATAAAGCTAGCTACTAGCCATTTGGTGGCTACAGGGCTCTACACTAACTTTTCCACTGGTAGCACTGGTGTGAGTAACGTTTTTAGTTGCTCGCACAGCACAGGATTTGGTCGCACCATTTTTTGTGGAGGTGTAGCATGACCTTAGGCATACGCAACTCGATATATTTGCAAAATATTTTATTGGAACACGAGGTTTGCCTGCAACAGCAGTGGCTATCAAAACAAGTCAATAATTGCATATAACTTAACTCATGTGAACATTATTTTGTTTAGCTCAGTAAAAGTCAGTACTTTATTTTCTTCACCTGCTCCTCGGCTGATGTTCCCCTGCCTTTTTCATCTGTATCGTTTGATTTGGCACCTCCCGCTGGGCCTCCTTTACTACCATCATTCTCCTCCTCATTCTCATTTTGTTTTAGAAAATAATCAGCAATAAACCGCTTCATTTTCTTTAATTCGCTGCCGCTTATCCATTAGCCCCGCCCAGCACGCTACCACACCACACCCACCTCAGAAGTAACAGGAGGCGCGCGGCGGGAAGTGGGCAGGATCATTTGAACTGTCCAAGCCAAGCTTGCATTCCCCAATGCGTGCGGATCTGCCATAACATTTCACGAGTGGCAAGTCACAACATTGAACCATATTTACAATTTAATAATATGGACCACCATGGATGAAATATTGAGATTCACGACCGGCACACGAGTCGCAAAGCTATTTCTGAATGGAGAGTTCTCCCGCTCGAGCGCTTATTCAAATGAATGGGAACACGCCACCAGTGAGTGTAGTGCACTCGCGATTTTTATTTTTATTTTTTTAAGCCACAAACATTACAAATTCATCCACAAGTACCTTTTAAATTGTAAATAAAGTTAAGCATTGTTGTAAAACATATTTATTGTATGTACCGTATTTTTATGACTTTGGCGAAGACCGGTGGGCGCCTTTGCTTCTCTCGCGCAAACAAAGAAATGGGCGTGTGCCGCGGCGTTGCTCTCTGCGTTTCTGTCAGTCAATCAGATGACAGGTGACGACACGGTCCCTCTTGTCGCCCAACGACCGGCGCTGCAGAACCACTGCTGAAAGGGTCCTAAACAGCGGTTACAACGGAACCGCTCGGTCCCAAACGAGTCCAATGGTGACATCCGGGGACAAAAAATGTCGTTTCGGTGTGGAGCCGATCTGTTGGAAAAGTGCCATATTATATATGTTTGTATGTAAATTGTAGTCTGTGCAGTGCACGTGTACGCGTATGCTGTGCCGGAAGTAGCCAGCCAATTATATTGCAGCGGGTCATGTCACTCAAACACTATTCGAATGAGTCGGCGTGCGGCGGCACGCTCTTGTTGCTACGGGAGAGCCAGCGGAGGACACGGCGACTTTCGAATGTAAGTTTTAAACATAGTGCAGAGGGAGCATTAATGCGAGCGGTATTTTTTTTCACCAACACGCACTTTAAAGTTTTCCGCATTTGCGAGTGAATTGCTCGCACTGTCAAGCCCTGGGCTAGTAGCTAGTGCGCGAAGCTAACGTAGCAGTCTTCATTTTGACTCAGTGCTTAAATGATACATTTTATTATCTGGGGTTGAGTCATAGGCGCAAAACAGGGAAGCCCAGATTCTGCTGGGGACATGATCTCGCCAGCATGTCACGGGTCAACCCCGGGGCCTCCTCCGAAATGTTCAACTTGACTGTATCAATCTAGTTAACTGTAGAAGGCGTGTCAGTACCTTGGGCCCCCAGTGCCAATCTGTCCCCGGCATAGGCCCCAGGCACTGAGACTGAAATGATCAGTCTGAAGAATCGAAACATCCCTCATAGTTGAAAGCCTCATTAGAGTTGGAAGAGCTGAGATGGACGAGTCGTGGATGGTGTAAGTCCGTTTTTGGCTGTGTTCGTTTTAGCAGAAAGAGGGGAGACGACGATCAAAGGGACCAAAAAAAAATGAGCAGGCGGGAAATGATGCAAAGGCTGTAAAAGACAAACCGCCGCTCGATGCTTGTTTTCACTGTGCACGCCACTAAAAATGGATCGAGCCGAGTGTGGGGCCCTGAAAGGTTGAGGCCTGATGCTTTGGATGTGACCCAACACTGCAAATATCCCCCGTCTCTTTGCAAATGTCATTGTTTTAGTTCCGCTTGGAATATAGATAGTTCCTATGGGGGGGTGGTGGCAGGATCCTAAGAGAACGATATTTCCCCCGTGTCCATATCTACAGAGGAAAGGGAATATTAAACAACTCTGCTTGAACGTCGATATTTCTGCCCGGCACTGTTTAGAGTGCTTCCTGAGTGAGATCCTGCAGACCCAGGAAGGACCGCAGCACAAGGCCAGATCTGCCTTTCTCCAGAGTGTCTCTTTCATCATATTAAAAATAGCATGAGACAGAGGATGAGCAGAGAAAGCTTTTTGGACAAACACGTGAAGCCGGAGATAAACTGTGAAACAAGATGACTACGGGAAGCAGTTGGCATGGATCAAACTGTCACGTTACGTGCTGTGTCTCCATAAACTGCTGGAAGCAGACAGGCCCAGAGAGGGGGTCGGGGTCCCCCCACCACCACCCCGGTCTGCAGAGCGTTCTTCCCTAGTGAGCCCAAGGGAGTGCTGGGCTCGGTAAAGTATTATCCCAGCCAGAAGCAGCGACACAACACTTCCACTTATCATTAACAAGCCTCACTCAAAATGACTTCAAGCCTCATGATAAATGTGGATGGTGGTGTATGCTAAAGACACTTCTGAGCATTCCATCATAAATGAAAAGCATGCGGCTTGAAAGTACGTGATCCAGGGGGATAGTTGCTATGGGAGCAATCAATGTAATTGTGCCATTAGGTACCCCAGCAAACTTTATTTACGATGGTCTAATTTTACACGACTACGCAACTGGTAAAATGTAAAATTTTGCGTCTACTCACTCATAAAAGTAAGTTTTAAAAAGTTATAAACGCTATACCCACAATTATATTCCATAACTGCAGGTACAATTATGAAACCAGGCAACAGTTGTGGCAAGTGTCTTAAAAGTTGAAGAAAACTAGGTGAAATCTAGTGATAACTTAATATTTCTTCCTTGGGGTTTGGTCCTTGGTTTTCAACGGAGTGCCGTTCCTACAGTCCCAACAAAACCTAAATTCATACGCAAGTTGGAGCGTGTTGTTTATCTATAGTGACAGTAGTAGAGTCATAATTTAAGCAAATATTTGTAAGCTATTTTCGTAAGCTCGAAACACTATTTACCAGGACCATAGTAAATTGAAGACCCTCTGTGCCAAGTGACCAAACTCAAACTATTAAAAGCAGCATGACTTGTGTGACCTGTGTTCAGCATTAGCACATCTGTCAGTCGCCAATTGAACGGAATTCCAGAATTCTACTCAATATTGTAAGATTTCTCTGTATTATTTTTGTACTGTGCTTCTTCATTATTTACCAAAACACACTAAATTGAAGTGCTCAACATTTAGGGTGTGCAAGAACACACAAACACACAGACAAAGTGGTGTCTCGAAAAGAACACAGCGGGTAATCTGAAACACTTCCAAGGCTCAGATGGCTCTGTGCCCTCAGGCCTTGCTAAATACTTCTTCTTCAGCTAAATCTCTGAAGAAGAAGAAGAAGAAGGAGAAGGAGAAGGAGAAGGAGAAGGAGAAGAAGGAGAAGGAGAAGGAGAAGGAGAAGGAGAAGGAGAAGGAGAAGGAGAAGGAGAAGGAGAAGGAGAAGAAGGAGAAGGAGAAGGAGAAGGAGAAGAAGAAGAAGAAGAAGAAGAAGAAGAAGCTGTGACCTGCTGCAAAGGTCTTACCCAATGGAGGAAGACCTCACCTGTCCATGGAGATTGGAGATCCTCATACAGGGTGTCCTTGTTTTCTACGCTGGCGGTATAACCCTCCAGTGGTGTAACTTAAGACGGATTTCACCATTATAGTTGATATATACATCAAAAAAATGTTGTACAGTAATTAAAAAAAAAAACACATTTGCGCGAGACGGAATATGCCGGAACCAATATTTCATATTTCAGCATTTCCGCATTGCTGACAGACGGCAAAACGGAGCTAATGGAAACTTAACATGGAAATGTGACGTGCCTGATGGCGAGCCAACCTGCTCGATGGACGCCTGTTGCTGGAGGTAACAGCAAAACAACTTTACATAATTTTAAAATGTCGTAATTACTGTGGGAAATTAACGAAAAAAAAGGTGCTACGGACGAGGCACGGGCGCCGAAAAGTCGAAACGACGTAGGTCACGTATGACGTAACTCGAGGACTGCCTGAATGTGTGTGTGTGTGTGTGTATGATGGCAAAGATGACACACAGTTGTGAGTCGTTGCCAAAAGCGCAGCTGCCTTAATTCTGATGCATGCTTCCATTCCATCTGATCTATCTATCCAGATAATGAACAACCCACTTTTCCTTCCTGTGGTGTCTCCCCCCCGCCCCTACTTTCTTCTCGTTCTTTTTTTTTTTTCCATTACCCTCACTCTTTATCTCATAATTTCTTCCAGTCCTAATGTCTGACTCTTCCCTGCAGTCTCAAACTGCGCCGGGGACACAACCTGGAGGCCCCCGTCTTCTCTTTGGAATGCCATTAATCTCCACGTTCCCATCTCTGTCTTCTGTGGGACTCCCACCCCCATTCTCAACACCAACCAGAGACTTAGAATAGATGGCCACGGTATTTTTTCTCCCCAATACTACAAAAATTTAGCAGAAAAGATGATGGAAGACAAACAGAACAATTGAACACTGTATATTTGCAATTGGGAGCAGAATCAACTAGTGGCTAGTGCATCTGTTTCAGAGTTCTGGGTTGCAATCTCAGTTTTGGTCTTCCTCTGTGGTAGTTTGCATATTCTCACCGTGTTTGCATGTTTTTTCTCCAGGTACCAGACCATGACCAAGATGGCCACCACAATGCTTAAATGGCAATTGCTAATGAGCATCCTAGCAGACCAACTTTCCGTGGTGTGGAGAGTCGTAGTTGGTGTTCTGCTGAGTACAAAAGAAACTGCAAATAAGCCCAAAGAGAAAAATACAAACAATAATTAACGACTTGTCAGGAAATTCTGTAAGTTATAAAACTGGTGTGACTGTGTTATGCTGTTGATATGGTCCTGTGTTTAGGTTCTGTATTATTCACTCTTATGTTGTCATTTATAACTTTATTCTGTTATTTACAATTAAGCATGGTCCTAGTGTCACTACATCGAGGTTTCTCTGTATTTTGAGGTTTCTTCCGAGGTTTCTCTGCATCCAGCCAGCTCAAGTATCTTGGTCAAGTTTCTCCGTTAAGTGTTTTCCTTGAGGCCATCTGAATGCAGTCCTGCACTTTGTTGTTACTCAATATTTTTGTCTGTAAGACTCTCTGTTTTTCAACTCACATGTTCTGCTTTTGGTCCAAATTCCACACATCACGTGATAAAACTGCTCCCAATCGTTACTATCCCTGCTAGTGTTATCAATGTCAGTAGTGAGCTTATGCTTGACTTAGATCCTGTCCGATGATCCATCTTGGTAAAATAAATAACAGTCCTACAGTCGGACAGCATGAACCCCAGACAAACAAATATTATTATGTTAATTTCATGATCGTAATATAGGACAATACTGGACAAGTTAGTATTAAAGTTGTGTAGACAAATACAAGTAGATATATAGTCCCAGTTTCCCATAACAAGAGTTAAGGAAAAGTGGAGAAAAAGTGTTCAAAGTTGTAGGACAACATCCTTTTACACAGTACGTGTTAATCATTAGACAATCTATCTGACTGACATTGTGATTATCATCAACCTTTGAAGTTCTAAAGTCTGCAGGTCTCATCACTATTCTCTATGATCCAAAGCAAATGAACAAATAAAAGCCTTTTTACACCACCATCATGCTGCGACTCAATTAGGCTTTTTAACCGAACCGTGGCAAATGAATCACTTTGCTGATCAATGTCTTCAATAATTAAAAGCCGAGCAATAGCTTTTCTGTTTGGCTGCTGTCAATACGACTGAAATTTATTTATCTCTGCTTGTGCAGGAAGTCGATGTTTACGGCCCTTCGATTTTCAACTGCCAAAGCAAATAATTTGAATGCGGCAGTGAGGAGGGAATTAAATAGTCTGCTGTAGACGTGGATGTCTTTTGTTTTGTTTTGTTTTTGAACCGACTCAATATCTGAATTTATCCTGCGGCCCTAATCCCTGAATTCCCAAGAAATGTCAGTCACCAGAGTGCATGACTGATGTTGAGGAATGCTGCTATCCATACACTGCAGACACATGATGACATGTATCATCTGCAAGCATTTTGGAAAAGTTTTTCAAAAAGTGTATTCTTATTATTATTGCGTCTCATGCTTCTTCTGGACAAGACATTAGTTGCTCCTATAACCTGGGGCTATTTACTATAGTCTGCACTGATGAAATAGCTTACTTTCTGTCGACAACCCCTTGCCCTTGTTGTAAGGTAATTTCCCGTGCAGAGAAGAAGAGCAAGAAAAGGGATACATTATCTTCAGTGTCTCAACTCAATGTACGCAGACAACTAACATTACAGATCTGACAACAAAACAGTTGAATCTCTCCCCTGGTCTAAACAAACATGTCGTAGCTGTAACAGCAAAGAATCACAACAAACAGAAAATAAATAATGATGCTGTCAGCCAATGGTGAGAAGGAGTACACAGAGTACATAAATCAGACGCATATCACAATGTGGCACCTCTCCTTTGGGAATAAAGAGACTTAGAACCTGGACTCTCTCACACCACTATGTAAATCATACCTGCCCTAGGAGCCCTCTACAGCAGACCCCGCTGACCCTCCTGCAGAAAAAAAGCCACAGCTCCCCTGCTCGACTGTTAATTCAAGCCAGAAATGGCTAAAGCGCTACAGCACCCTGTGGCATCGAAGGAAATCTCAGAGGAAGCGCTCTAAAGCGCCAGACCTCTAACCTTAGCTCCGACACAGCAGCAGCTCAAAGCCTGGTAATAGATCTACAGTCACAATTGAAGTGGTGTCAACTATCTGGTTTCCATCAACAGTACAGTTTGTACTGTGAAAACATTGAAGCTTACAAACATCCTAGATCAAAACTCTATAATATTTTAGCACCCTTCATTTGGGATACCACTGTCAGGACGGTAGAAGATAAGTTAGCAGGTCCGCATGCCAGTCAAATGGTGCTGGGTTCAAATTAGGGCTGCACAATATATCGAAAAAATATCTATATCGCGATATTGGTCCTTGCAATATGCATATCGCAAAGGTATGCAATAAGTTTTATATGGAATTTTATGCTTTTTATATGAATTTGACCAGTCAGATGCTAACTAAAATGTGCATCGCCATTCAATAGTTGAAAATTATCAAGACATAATTACAATTAATTAACTAAGATTACATTAAGGTTGCTTCTTTTGCCACATGAAAAATGTTTTTCTTTCATTAGGTAATAAAAATGAAATTTCTTTAGGTACATGTTAAATATCGCAATAATATCGATATCGCTATGTTCAACAAGTATATCGCATATCGCATGTTTTTCCAATATCGTGCAGCCCTAGTTCAAATATTGGCTCAGGATCTTCTGAGTTTGCAAGTTCACCCTGTGTATACATGGGTTTTTCCCCGGGTACTCAAGTGTCTTTAGATTGACCTGGAACCTGCTCCCACCTCTCACCCTAAAATAGCTGGGGTAGGGTCCAGCTCACCTGTGACCCTCATGAAGTGGTATGGAAAAAAAGGGTAAATGGACTCACTGTCCATTCTCCTTTGTGTTCAATGCATAAGTTCTAAATATGGAAAGACAAGCGGCAAAACGTGTGTGAGGGAGGGGTTACTTAGTGAGAAAAGCCTGGCGGGCTGCCAGGCTTACAAAACACTGGGGGAAACCCTGAATACACAAAGTGAAAATGCATTGAGCTGAGATTACTTGATACTAAAACTTATTTGTTACACCTTGCTTTACAGTGTTACAGCAACAACTTCACATCACGTCACATTCCTCATCTTGCATTAATTAAAAGGTTACATAGTACCATGCTACTATGATCGCATGCTATCCCACTCCATGCCAGATCAGACTTCATAATTATTGTGCATTATTCAAGCGGCCAAACATGCAGTAAGTCGTCCAAAGGATTATATTTTAAGTATTATGAAAGTTAATAGTTTACCCTCTGAAATCATATTTGATCCTTGGAGGCAAATCAATGGAAGCTCGGAAGGATAAAAAAGCAGCGTTGATGGAATGCAGCCATTCGGATGACCCTGTGGCCGTGTGAGGGAGGAAGGCCGGAGACAGGTAGATATATGACCGTTTTGTTATTGTGAATTCCAGATCCTGTGATTATCTCTCGACTCTTCTAGAGTTCTTTAATCCGGGGGATTCCTGAGATGCAGTTCAGAGGCTGACGTCGCATCCAGCTGACCTCTGAATGACCTCCCCCTCAAGCGGACCACATGCTCACAGGCAACAGGATTCCGTGTTCGGCAAAAGAAGAAAAAAAATACAGATTCCAAGGCGAGGGTCAGGTTTCGTTTTAATGTCCGTTTACATGTGGATGAGGGGCTGCGGGGGGAAAAGAGGGGTCAGTGTGGAGGGGTGTGGGGTTAGCGGGAGTTCCCAGTGGCTGTGCTGATGTCACTCATTACTACCCATAAGCTCGATTGCCGAGACGCAGCCGTTTGACTGCCACCAAAGTCGTGGTGGCGCATCTAAAATCACTTTGGGGCTTGCAAAAGACGGTGACAGACAGGACACACAAAAACAGGAGACCCCCTTGGATGTCGACAAAAGGCATCGAGTTTCTGCGCCTCACTCCAAATGAGAGGCGGCTGATTGAAACCAGATAAGGTTCAAATGGAACGTTAGGGCCAGTAATGAGATTCCCCGAGTGTATGTTTGGATTAGGTGATTACAGACCTTGCCTTCCTCCTCAGCGTCACTCGCACATGCATCCTGACACACATACCCGTCATCAACACAGAGACACATGCTGGTACTGTGGACAAACCCTCTCATGAGGACAAAAGTTCAAGAAAATCGTAAAGCGCAACTCAGTCTGTCTCCCTGTGCTTCAGTTTTAATGCGGAGGTGTCGCAGAACAAAAGGAAAGTGGGTTATGAAAACAGACACAGCTGGCAGTGCCTAAACAATGGTCCAGCTGCTTCTTTTCAGAGAATGTACACATTCTCTCAGTCAGTTGGTTGCTAGCAAAAATAAGTTTTTAAGATGCTATTAATGCACAAAATATGTTGCTGGTTCCGAGCTAGAGCCAAAATTAGTGCCAGTTACTTTTTTTTTTTTTTTTTTTTTTTTTTACCACAAACGTATCCAAAATTGGTGTCAAACTACAATCAAATCTATGGTGATGCAGAGGGAAAAACTTATGTTAAGTGATTGGATGACAGCGTTAACTTTTGGTCCCTGGCGCAAACATTCAGTCAACGTTTTACGGCAAGAAGCCATGCCTCCATTTTCTGTAGCACTTATCATCTGTAGCACGTACCATCTTTAGGATGGTAGTTGAGCTGGGGCCCATCCCTGAGAACTTTGTGAGAAAGGCGGGAATTCGTACCATCCAATCATAAGGCACATATAGTAAAATAAACAATCACGTAGAAACAAACTCCACACGGTCCGTGTACTTTTCGGCGTTGAGAGTTGTTCACTCTTCATATAAATCTGTACTTTTGTTCTGGTTTCTCTGCTGCTCTTTGTTTTGGCTTGATTTCCAGGTGGTCTTCTCTGTTGCTGTTGTTTTTCAAGTCACTAACCGCTTTCTTTCTGCCTCTGCTTCCAGAAGCACACCCTATAATACAATATATACTGCTAATCACCATACCATTGAGTTGAGTTGAGTTATTGCTTATACAGTGAAACCTTGATTCAAAGGAACCAAAACCAATGGACGCCGCATCCCAAAGACAGAAAATAATGTCCAGTCGCCTCAAAACACCCCTTTACATTGTACATTTCAGTTCCAGCATTAGACGCAAATCGCCACAATGCCAGCGGCACAATCCACAGTCCCCTGTTTCCAGCTTGTGCTACTCTTTCGTCATAGATAAACAGACTTCACAGTAGACTAGAACAGCCTAAAAAGTGTGTCATTGTAGTGGCCATGTTAGCAGATGTGACTTTGCCATCAAAAAAAATAAAAATACGGGCAGACATGATGGTCATCAGGGGAGAGAGTTCCTTCAAATGCTATGGAGTACAGATGTTAGCTTAGCATCTGCCCCAGCCAATTTAAGTTTGGAGTGTCTTGCGTCAACCTATTTATATCTATGGATGCTGTTTTGTTGAATCTATGGATGCTGTTTGGCATCTCATCGTAACGGAGGTGAAAACAGGTGCTAACGTGGCTCATGAAAACGCGATCAGATGCACGTCATTATCCTCCAATTTGGTTAATCCTTAAAACTTTTCCGTTTCAAGCTTTTTTTTTTGTCTGTTTACAATATTTTTGAACTGCACACTGTGCACAGGGCATTTTTAGACCACAAAAAAAGTACAAAACAATAATTTTGTACTGTATCAGATGTTTTTAGGCCATAAAAAAATGTTGAGAACAAACTTGTTCTATGAATTCTCAAGTTGCAGACAAACAAACAAGCTCACAATGATACCTTAACTTCCTTGGCGGAGGTCATGATATGATTTTGCTTATAAAAAAAATCTAACCTTGTTTTTCTGTGTTTATACTATCGAGCGCTCTCCTGCAAGCATGTTGACATACATTAAAAGTTTAAGCTTTCGGTGAAAAGAAAAAGGCGTGCATAATTAGGTGATGTTTCCATTTTTTCCCCTCCCGTAACGGTTGTGACGCTGCTGTCAGAGCAGGCTGGAAGCAGCTCGCTTCAATAATGCCGTGTTGTTCTTTTGAAAAGTTTGTCACGGTGACAGCGTCGCCGCAGCTTCTTGACATCACCTGTCACGCCGGCAGATCTGGGCCGCCACTGTCACGCTGTCACTCCTTATCAGCACTCATTTCTTAAGTTTTGCGCTCGCACATATTCAAAAACTATATTACCATAACCCAGTGCCGCCGGGGGGGCAGATATGAAAGGAGGCAATAATCTTCTCGTTTTTATCTGCGAGCTATCCTTCAGCAAAGTATTCAACGTTCAACTTTTTTTTTTTTTCCCCCCCCAAGTAATGCGACTGAGAAGGATATTAATGTTTTGATTGTCATCTGTTCTCTAAAAAGTTATTCTTTCCCTCTGCTTCTCCAAATTATTAAATTTTTCCTCCGGGGGCAATGTCACAAAAGAGTGCGTATAAAATTATTAAATATGCCACACAATAGTGGGTAGGTGTGCGGAGGCGGCTTACACGCGCTTTTAATTGCATTACAAGACAAACACTTAGCGCCATAACGTGCAATCACAGCGGTACGATTTCACAGAGCTTCCACACGCAGAGCCTGGCACGCTTTTTTTTTTTTTTCCTTGGCATATCCGTCACAATGCTCCTATCTGCAAGGTGCAGGGTAACCTGATTTAAGGGCAACTTATTGGATTTTGCGGGAGGGACCAAGAGGGGAGAAAGGGGGGTAAAAACAAAAGGCGAAGGATTAATCACGAGGCGGCGGCGTGACAGCGTCTACAAAAGGCGGCCGTGAAAGCCTTGCTTGACGAGAGAATGATGGCGGGGATGTGCGAGTAAACCGCCTGCCACCGGCGATGTTCTTCCTCCAACTCAACTTGTCAGGTGTAATCATTTTGTTAAGCCTAATGTTTTATGCAAATGCACTTGGGGAGAGTTTTGTCAAGGGGGTGCGCTCGGCGCTCGTTTTTTTTTTTTTTTTTTTTTTGTATCCCCCTTTGAGTCCCTCTGTTGTGTGATGCCTGCGCAGGGATGCATTGTGTGTGTTTTGAACGTGTGTGGTATTGTTTTTATGATGCGCTCGGAACATATTTGCATTTGTCTGAACCCGGCCTGTGTGGCCCTGATTATTTCATGTATGCATCAGGGTGTTGCAGTCACATCACACGCTGCCTGAAGAGGACAACGTCAGCCTCAGAGAGGATAAAAGTGTCACCAGCACATCTAATAATAACCCACTGTTGACTCTTCTGATGTATTGACATAAAAGCCAATGTTGTTATGACATATGGAATCAGGTGATCCATCTCCCTTGAATAGGATTGCCAAGGTGACCACAACAACTCCATTTGACCATTCAAAATTTGGCAGTTTTCCAATTCTGCTGCAAAGTTATATTAACTATGTTGACAGCTGCAAGGCAACAGAGTTCTGATTTTTTTTGCCTTGAGGCAAATGGATGATTAGGATGCCCCTACTAATTTTTTGTTGACAAGGGTTGAGGGGCTTTGTTGTAGCTGCCGTCTGTTAAAGGTGTGTTCAAGGATCTTCTCGAAAAATAGAAGCCAAACTTCCATTTGTCAGTTTTTGAAAAATGCACATGTGGAAGACCATCCTACCAGCTCTTCTGATCGTCCGGGGGAAACGCCTACACTGTAAAAATAGGGAGTGATATTTACTTGAAAAAGCCTTGTAAATGTTGATGCACTCAGAAATTTTAAATACATTTTACAAGGAGTTCAACTAGAAATTCTGATGTGAGAAACTTTACTAGATTTTTTGTTCACGTAAATCCCGACATTTGCAAGCTCTCGTCCTCATTTTCATCTTCATCACTCTGCAGCCGGCCTCACTTCATAGACGGATGTCCTCTTGCGGCTCTCAGCCATTTTCAAAGTATGCGGTGAGATCGTCGGAGCTACAGCAATGAATGGCTGAATCCGAAGCTCAGCGGCTACATGCTCCAAACGCACAAACACACAAGTGCATATGCACAGCAAGGAACGAGCATGTACAACGTCGTTACGGCAAATTGATTGACGGGATCGAGAACCAATCGTTGGAAGACACAGCGACAACACATCCTTGAATTACATTTTTGTTGATGGTGGGTGGGGCTGGCATTTTCCATTCGCTGGCTATATACATTTGCCATCTTCTGTCCGAGACAGATTTCTTTTCTTGTGGATTAATGCTGCATTCAAGGATGGTCGGAAGTCGGATATATCCGAGTTGGTTTTTCCCAGTTCCGACCTGAAAGCGTTCGAGGCGAAAGTAAACAACTAAAATGGCAGATAGTAGTAAATTGGTTCTTAAAACAAATTTTTCACCTCCGGCAAACTTACCTTCTCGTAATTTTGCTTCATTTATTGTTTTTATCTTATTTCATAAGCATTCCAAACAGTTCAGTAGTGCACTGTATAATTCCATGTAGGGAGATAGCGGCATACTGTCACGTACGTTGCGTTACGTGAAGTTATGTTGAATATTTATGAATGAAGAAAGCTATCTAGTTTTATACTCGAGTAAATTGTGTTTTACCATTCATGGTCTGTGTTTCCAAAGGGGAAACCATTGTGGAGTGACGTCACTTGTAGTCCGTCGGTGAAGTCGGCGTCTTTCTTTTTTTCCGACTTCGCAAGTGGAATTTCCGAGTTCAAGGGGGCGTTCCCGTACACACTTCCTGGTTTGAACTCGTAAAAATCCGACTTCCGACCATCCTCGAATGCAGCATAAGTGTTTTCCTGTGGTAATGGTGAATTACCCAGCAAAAGCCATCTTGCTGGCAATTGAAATATTTGTATCAATGGGGTTGCGCTCACTTTTTAAAATGGAACCCAAAGGCATTAAATTAATTGCCAGAGATGAAAACGGAATACATTTATGCAATAATTCTAGCTAGTTTTAGTGAGCCTCGTAAACATAAAATGTAGTTCCAATTAGTTTTCGTTTTGTTTGTACACATCTTTAATTTTAGTTAACTTAAACAAACTTGCGCCGCACCAGTTTGAGCGTTCATGGTAGCACATAGTGCCCGTTAACAAAACTATTTAGTTACTACTACATTTTCAGTACTTGCTGCACAGTCACTGGCCTAGCGCTTTGTAAATCCTTAGATGAATTACCCTGCGCACCAGTTTAGGTGTTTATTGTATGGTCGGTCAGACGTGTAAGTGTGATATGAAATAGAAACAAAGAGGCACGCAAACTCGCCGTAATCAAAAACTGTTTTGTCCATAAATATCCGAGGTAATCATCTCTAAAAGCCAGCAGAGGGAAGAGAAATGCGTCGAACCTAACATGGCCCTCAGGTCCTCTTTATGAACTCGGGCCTTTTTGTACTTTTATTGAGCTATATCATTTTTTATGGTTCATCATCGTCATCAGAGGACCCCGTGTGAGAATCAAAGTTGAATGTCGGCGCTGAGGGAAGAAAGCAGTCAGGCTGAATGCAGTCTTTGCCCGGGGTTTCATTTTCAATAGTCCTTTATATTCCACACGGGCCTTAATTCGCTGCCAGATGCAATAAAAACGGATGTGGCCCGTGGAAAGCAGGGCGGCGTCTTATCTTCAAGATGATATTTGCCGCCGTGCCGTTTTTTATCACCTTTAAAGCTTGCGCACACTTTTACACAGTCGCATGCCGAGCGGGTACATTCTTCCACACTCGACCGTTTTCGGCGCATGCTGATTGAAAAGTGCTTTACACACCTTTGTGCTTTGATTGGAATTTGACAAACGGCTGCTTTATTTTTTTTCTTTTTTAAATCCCCGACGTGTACATGCCTGCATGCCTCCGCTTATTAGAGTTCAAGTTATATTATGTGCACTGTGTTCTAGAACAGAAACTAGCAGTTGAAAGTTAAACATTGAGGATGGACATTTACAAAAATGTTCCAATGCAAAGGGGCTGTTTCCGTGTGAAATGTAAAATGAAACTGTTGTGTACGTGACAGCCCTCGTCTCAAATTTAAGAAAAATAACTAACATATTTCCAGTGAAAACAGCCGCAAAAAAAACGCATTTAAGTAACAAATAGCATTTTTGTCATACATTTGGTGTGTGGTCATCTGTGGCCGCCCCCAATCGCACGGATAAAAAAAAAATAAAAATAAGTTTCCCATCCCTGTTGTATGGCATAATATGGCATTCATTATGTTATGGTATACATTGGGGCCAGGCGGATTAATTGGCTGGCCGATTTAGTTGGACAATATTGTTAAGGGACCAAAAAAAATTGTAATATTACTGGTGTTCATTATATATTCTTTAAATTAATCGGCCGATTAATCGGTTATAAGAATTTTATTTCAATGATATGATATATACTGCAATATGACAATGGGAGATTCTAACAAGACAAGGCATGGTATAGTACGTCATTATATGGTATGATTTATGATTTTTATGGCCTAGTATGGTATATTATGATATGGCATGTCATTGATGTCATGGTATTAGTGCTGTCACTATTAAAAAAAATTAGAATCGATTAATCTGTCGATTATTCAATCGATTAATCAATTACTGCTTATTAACCTGATTGGTGGTTATTTCATACTTTGTATTCTTGCAAATGTATGTTTTCAAATGTCTTATTTTGATTAAACATAGAAGATAATCAATCAGTCTTCTTTCATGAAGGACTACAGAAATCAGAGAACAATTACTGTTAATATGCTGAAATCAGAGGATTTGGACAGTTTTTAATTAAAAAAAAAAGACTCCAAACAATTACTCGATTATTAAAATAGTTGTCGACTAATTTGATAATCGGTTAATCGATTAATTTTGACAGCTTTACATGGTATGATACGCTAAGGTGACATATTGACCCTGGTACGGATTAATCCAATTTCTGATTTGACCAAATCAGTTGTTGAGCCAAATCAAGATATTATTGCAGTCACAAATAAGCACCACCACGTGGAGCAACACACGCATCAGGAAGGACAAATCACATTTCTTCATGTTTAAAAGACATAAGCTCTGGCAAACTCACAATAAACTACATGCATGGGCAGCCAGCAAATACAGACAAGCACTGGCGGGGTTAATGTTCATTCTTTTTGCCGGCTGGTTCTGATGCTCGTCCAGCTGTGAGTAAACAACAAATTAACTGTAGCTTCCCATAAACGCCAAGTGGTGTGCGAAGTAGATTTGAAATGTGGAAAAAATAAGTGTGTGTGTATGGTTGTGTTAAATCTCCTGAGCAGTAAAGCAGACTAGAAAGTGTGAGCGGCGTTGCCAATGACAACAAAAGGCCTTCAGTAGGAAAGCTACAATAAAACAGCATCATGCAGATTTGCTAAATTGGCATAGTGGCTTTTTTCTCATTATAATATTACCTCTGGCCCCTCGACTGCAAGTCGAAGCCCATTAAGATGACCTTCACTGGTACAACGCTCATTACACAACACGGCAAATGCTCTGTGGCCGTAATGAGGGGACTGGTGTACAGTACGTAGCAATATGAAATGTTATCAAGAAGGGTCCAGCCTGCAATTATGAGGACCTTTTTTCGAAAAGTTCACTTCTATTATCCCCCGCTGCTACCACTGGTAATGACATTGCGGCCATAATGGCTCCCCCTGTAAGTTAATATCATATATGAAACTGGATATCGGCAGCCCTGGAGACTTTGTGCACCGCCGTGTGTGCGTGTGTGTGTGATGTCTGCATGTAAGCACTACGGCGACATAAGCAGGCGCGTCCCCTTCATTGCATTGTGTTGATATTACAAGTCATTCATCATTCCATCCTGACACCTGCATGAAATAAAACACACAGTAATTAATTTGGTTAGACGCGGGGAGCTGGAGTGTGATCGAGGAGAGAGCGATGAAGAGGCGGAGAGGGGATTACGACGAGGAAGGTGACGACGCGACGAAAATTAAGAGAGAATTTATGATATTTTACGTGTCATCTGCAAGATTTGTCTCTCCCCGTTTTTTTTAAGACAGTGTGCGATCACGCAGAGGAGAGACTTTAGCATTAATATCATACAGTAATTGCATACTTATGAGTCCTGGAATATATTTTAGTTCTCATTTATCAAAGCGGAGGCTGAAGATTAAAATAGGTTTGCCGGAAGCAAACACAGTGCTGACAGATACAAATTGTGACAAATCTTAAGAGAGGAATTTGTCTTGGTATCTTTACCCAGTCTCAGTAAAACTCATGTGTAGCCACTGTTGGGTAGAGACCTCCTATGTCCAAATTTGGTCAAATTAATACGTTTCCTTCAAATCTGTACTAATGCTAAGTCCTCGCATGATATGGTATGACACAACATGACACGAAAGGACAATGTACGACATACTATGACATGTATGATATTGCATGATACGGTACAGTATGGCAAGATATGATATGGTATGGTTTAACATGGTCTGGTATTATGTAGTTTTAGAATCGATTAATGCACCAATTATTCAATTGATTAATCAACTAATTGGATTCATTTTAATTTTGCAGTAAAGTGTATTACAAAAGCATTTTCCGCCTGATTACTGTTTATTAACCAGTGAAAAAAGGAAGGGGTGTGGGGGGGATTGATGTTGTACTGTGTTACCGATTCAGTCATTGTTTTCCAAAGTAAAAACAGACGTTTGTAAATGACTTATTTTGATTAGACACAGAAGCCAATCAGTCTTACTTCATGAAGAACTACAGAAATAAGTGAATAATTACTGGTGATATGTTGAAATCAGAGGATTTGGAAAATTTTAAATTAAAAAAATGTCTCAAAACGATTTCTCTGTTCTTAAAATAGTTGTCGACTAATTTAATAATCAATTACTTGTTAATTAATCGATTAATTTCGACAGCTCTAGTTATGTATGATATGGAAATGTTTGACTATGATATGACTAGGCATGGGCCGATATTTGATTCTGACGGTATGATAATCATGAGCAAAAATATCATAGCATCACAGTATTTTTTTTTTCTCATTGAAAACAATTGTATTTTATTTAAAAAAATAATTTAGAATATTTGATACGGAAGGAACTTGTACCATGTAAAGTAAATGAAAAAATGTTCCCATTATGCTCCTGTTTTAATTATTCTTAGTAAGTCACAGTGTCCCTCCATTGGTGAGCTATTTTTACAACAGACCCATGGGCTACTCATTCTGTCCTTGGGGCTAACTAGTACCTGCTGGAAACATATTTTCATTAGGACAATCCACATTAATCAACAGAGCAAAATGGCATCCGTGTCGCTTTTGTCTTGCCCCTTCCCGCTTCCTCCCCCATGCAGAACTGTGTAACTGTTCACCCCTCCCCTCTTTGCTCGCCGACAAGGAGAACAAAAAAAGTTAATTGGAGGCAATTCACTTCAAAGTTCACTTCTTATTTAGTCAACTTTGCAATCAGTCAATCATATTGTGCCCTGTTCAGAAGTTGCCTTACCGATGACAGCCAGTATTAGCGCTTATTGAAACCTTGACATTAAAACCAAGTAAAATTGTCAAACCGGTAATGAGCCCGTGCCTAGTTACGGCATGTTATAATATGATGTGATATAGCACAGGATAGTACAATATGATATGGCATATTATGTTATGTTATTGTATGGTATGTTATGATATTGTATTGTATGGTATGGTATGCTATGGCATGACAACATGATAAGGTATGGAATGATATTGGATAGTATGGTATGAGATAATTAGGTATGAAACGGTACAATAAAAAAAAAATGTAATCAATCATTGTAAAAAGATAATGCAATATATATACAAATATGATGAAATCATAATTTATTTATTCATTTTTTAATTCAGTCAAGTGACGGTGCTTTCAAATATACAAACCAGCATACCACAAATCCATAACGGAAAATGCACAGCGAGAGCCGCACCGTTCGACAGCTTTTTCTAGTGCAAAAGGGATCATTACTCCATCTCAAACCTGCCTCCACCTGTCAGTCGCGGGCTCCACATCAGTCAGCCGCACGCCGCCACGCTCTGGATGCTCCGACGGCGCAGGCAGACAGCGGAGACGGATGCTCACGCCGCGGAAAGCGGGGAATTAAAAGGCAGAGGCTGATAAATTGACAGCCGGGGCCTCAGGACAGGGATGCAGACGATGGGATGATCAACCTGACTGCAAGGTGAGGCGCTGGGCCGCAGAGAAGAGGCTCACGGCTCACGCAAAAGTGTGTGGGGGGGGATGCTCTATTGCACATTCTTTATGGCGTTTGCCATTTGCATGTTTTATTTTTACCGTATGCATATTTTCTCGGAGATAGATGTTATGGAACACGCAATAGAATCCCCGATGCTTATCTTTCTAATGTACCTTTTTAATGCGCTATAAAACAACAGCTATTGTGAGTGCTCAAGGGGTTGAGATGTTTCAAGTCATATTACCTTGAAGTAATAAAGCTGGAATCAAAATAAAATAAAATTTGATTACTTTCATAATTACATTTCTGACTGAAGGCTATTTTACTTTGTAGCTTACAAAGACTTTCAAATGGAAGAGGTTTTTGAGAATTCGAGATTTTGCTCAACATTTATATTGTACATATACAGTATTATATTGCATATTTATCTTAAAAATGTTGTTTTAATTATTTAAAATTCTATAATAATACTGTATGTTTTTATTAGGGTTGTCAAAATTTGTGTGCTAATTTTGAATTAATTTACAGTTGCTTTAATGCCAATAACTTTTTTTTTAACGCACTATTAATGACCGCTCCTTACTTGGAAACCCTGTACTGACACGTCCATGTCAAAATTTAGTAGTAATAAGTTTAATAATAAATTATATATTTGTCGAGACTGAAAAGTTGTATTTTACAGTTTTAAAAATTAGTTACTTCATGTTAAAGATTAGATAGCTCTTGATAGGAAAGGAAAAAAATGCACTGAGCTGCCACATCTTACAAATGCAATTACGCCATCTAGTGGCAGAAAATGACCTCAACGCAAATCAATACCTTAATTTACAGTACAGTACATCTTTCACATTTTAACTCATTTTATGAATTATTATAAAATTATTGCATCAATCACTAGACAATGCAAATATATTTCTATTAGTTTAACTTGTTTACACTTATGTTAGAAAGAGGATAAAAAATTAGCGAAAAATATTGCTCATTTAGAACAGATACAAAATTTGTGATTAATCATGAGTTAACTATTGAAGTCATGTGATTAATTCCGATTAAAAATTCTAATCACCTAACACCCCTAGTTTTTATAACATACAAAAATGTATTGTACAATTTCCTTTTTAAAAAAAAATATTTTTTGTGGTCATAATTTTAGTTGTTTTTGCTCTACACAACAATAACGTGTGATACATTTGAAGTCTCTGCTACCAAGCCATAACAATAACTAATTTCCCAAGAGCTTCACTTTCTCAGCAGCAAATGTAAGGATGTCGTGGTTCTTTGCAGAGTACTGTAAATTCAAACCTCCCCTTTGCCTTGGCTTCCTTTTTAAACAGTGGTAAAACGCTGCCCTCCAACCCACTGCCCTGACGTTCACCCCAACACAGGTGTTTCCCATTGCCCGTCGGAGCCCGTCAAACCCCCCTCCCGCCCTCGCGCCAGCAGCAACATTGTTTTAATGGGGAGCGACTTCTGACGTGCCATCGCGCTCTGTGTTTATCGGCATCAGTGTCCACTCACGAGGGCTCTTGGGACAACACATGGTTTGAACATTAGTTTGTCCCTGTGGAGTCGAAAGCATCCAGTTGGACGTTCACTATCACGGGAAAGCGCGTAGATCCGGGATAGAAGGGGAATCACCAGTGGGCAACAATATAAAGAAGAGTGGAACCTCCAAAGTTCAGTGGCTCAAAGGTTGCCATTGTGCATTGTGTGTTTTGCTTTGTCGTTGACTTTCTAGTGTCGTTGGGATGCTAACACAGAAGGTTAACAAGTAATTTCATTTTTGTTTTGATTATTAACATATTTGTAGAATTGGATTAGAGATTAGACAATGTATTCAGCTGTTAGCTCTTTTAAAAGTGGCCGTAATTGGCCAATTCTTTGCATTTTTTACACATTCACACATTACAACATAAGGCAGACATTCAATTGGCCCATTGGTTCTGATTTTGCTCTCTGTTGTGACAAATATTAAAGAACAAAGTATTGTAAAACACTCAAATGATGTTCTGCCTGTCTTTCACATAAAATAATGTTATTTTATTTATTACATGTTTTTAATAAACATGCCAAATATCAGAATCTGGCCCATCTATATCGGGAAATCTAGATTGGTCGTTCCTACTACAAAGAGTTATGCAAATACCTTCAGGAAGCCTTTGGATCTCTTCCCATTTTTGTTTTTGCCGAATAACTTTCTTTTCCTATCCTATCCAGCAAGATGACTCTGAAGTACTTGGAGGACAAATCATTGGAATTTTCAAAATTGAGTAAAGGTGCCCCAATGCAACTTTACGCAAGGCTACTCCTGACCAACCATTATGAAAGATAAGATGATATATTACTCACAGTCTTTTATATATCATGATATATCGGTATATCATCAAATATTGCGTTGCCAGTTTTGTTTTCTTGTATAGTGTGTAACTTCTTCCATAACTTGTATGACAAGTGAGTAATGATAAAATGTTGCTTAAATGTTTTAAGGACGGTGACAATGTGACTTTAGAAGATATGATTAGCATTTCAATGTTTTTCTATTGTTACCAGTGTCCCGGAACTGATGGTGTCCGACCTTTGAGGTTCTACTGTACACTTTTGGAAATTCTAACCGAGTCCAAGCGCGAAACTCCCGCTGTTACCGTAGCCGAGTTAATGAGGCCACCATGCACATAGTCATCTTGATAATTTAATTTGAGAGCGCCCCGAGGTGGAGCAATCTTTATTTCATCAGCTCAGAGCCGTTTATTTCATTAAAACGTCGACTTGTCCATCAGTAAGAACCTGTTCCTTTTGAGATAAGCGGGCGGAATTCATCATAATTGCAAATGTTTGCCCGTAATGTAAAGAGCTTGTGGGGTCTAGTATTCTTTTGACATGAAAAGGCCTGTCACGCATACAAATCAGAACAACTGACAGTAATTCCCAGCAACGTTTTTCCGACGGGTAGCCATTCAGTGTGAGAGTTGCTCGGACCTACGGGGCGTTATTTTACCACTTGGGGTTTTAAAATCTTAACAATTATATATAATTTACTTTTTCTTTTTCTTTTTTTTTTTTTGCTCCCATTTCCTTAAGACAACATGTCAACAGTTTTTGATTTATGTATGGTTTTAAAATGAGTCGGACCCTCCTCCACCATTTCTGTCCTCCTGTGTGCGTTCATGTCCACATGTCACATGAACACGTGTGCAAACACATACATGCAGCCCTTCATCGCCCCCACGCACGTCTCACGTCGTCGGGGGCTGAGAGGGGACGAACTGACAGCGACTGTCGGATGATTCCAGCGATCATGATTGACTTTACGATCATTACTTCAGAGTGCCAACTGGTCTTTATGCTTTCAAGAGATGCCAAAAAAGTTTCCCATGCGGCGATATCCAGCGACTGCTTCACTTTGGAAACCCGCCTCCCCCTCAACCTTCCCCCTAGACACTTTTAATGGCATTAAATTATGGGCCTGCACCAATGACAACAACTGTCTCGGTTTAAAACATGATAACTTGACATGAGTGACGCGGCCATTTTCCTCCTCCTACATGTGGTCGCAGCAGTGGGTTGCAAGTTGTCAGACGTCACTTCCTCTTGTCGTGTACTGATATATAGTGACAAAGTTTGGGCCTGATATCTAGACCACATAGTTATAAATCTTTAAAGTGGAGCAAACAACAGAATGAAGGTTGAAGGAAGAGTGGTTATGAGAACTAAATGACCGGTAGAGATGGGGAAAAAACATGTATCGATTTAACTTACGGCTTCAGTTTCATGATCTCGTTTCATGAAAACGTTCCAAATCAAAAGTTGAGTTGTTGCTTTGAAAGAGAGAATTATTCAAGGGAGCAACTGTAATCTTGACTGGTCGAATATATTACTAATTCAGACTTGAGTCATAAAACATTGAAAATCAGTAAGATTTTTGCTTTGGCAGCTGAGAAAATCATTTTAAACAAAACCCGTTGAAGAGCCATAAAATAAGCTTGGATGGATTTGACTTTCAACCACAGCAAATTACACCCAAAATCAATAGTGCTTTTGATTTGATGAAAACTAGTTATTGAAAGTATCAAAAACAAGGTACTATTAAATATTGCAACTGGTAGAGCGCCTCAAAGGCTTTTTTTTTTTATTAATAAAAACGTTAAATGTTTTGTTTTAGTTTATGTTTTATTAGTTTTACATTTTTTTGTATTTTATTTGTTTTAATACATGCAGTGTTTGTCGAGTATGCAGATTATTTCTTGAGTACAAGAAAAAAAAAAGACAAAAGAAAAAAAAACACTGGGTATGGCTTACTGAGGCTAAAGTCTGCTTAGATGCAACCATTTGCTGTCTTTGTACTAAAATCCCCACCATTGCCCCTGTGACAAGGTCGCTGTGGGACAGGATGTAAAGTGGGCTGTCAACCGACCACCGGGGCGCAGTTCAATCCCCCTAATTGCATCCTTGAACGAGACGCCTCATGTTCCTCACACACACCTGATGGTAAATGGTAGCTCTCACTCACCCTGCATATACTGTATGTCAGTGATGAGAATATATAGAACATACTGTAGAAAAGGATGATGTACTTCCTAGCCGGTGGTTGCGTACAAGGAGAAAAGGTCAATTCATGACTAAAAGTGTCTCCATTAAGGTATATTATGTTGTGATGGACACTTTGAATCTACTGTATAAACTGATATTGTGTTACAAGGCTTTAAGGCTGTTATTGTGGTGAGCGTGGAAAAACATAAGTGGAGCGGACGGCCCAGAAAGTCTCCCCTGTCTTTACGGAGCCTCATTAGGGACATTGATGGATGAGCTATTGCCAGCACCAGGCTCAGCCAAGGAGGCTTGGGTGTTATTAGCGTTTGCGTGTTTATAAACTGACATTTAATTACAGGTGCGGTATAGTTCCCACATTACAGTGTACACGTATGACCCATCCAGCCTTGATGCTGAGAGTGCGTATAAGACATAACTCATAGGCCTAAAGTAGTTTTTTTCTTTATATTTGTCTTTTGAGTGACAAAAAAATGGTAAATAGAGTACTTTCTTTTTTTTATTGTGATTTTACACCATATGGTGCCCAAAGCGCTTTACAATTGATGCCTAACATTCACCCATTCACACACACTCAAACCTCAGTGGTCGGCTGCTGTATGCAAGGCACAGCCAGGTCCACTGGGAGCAAATCTGGGTTCAGTGTCTTGCTCAAGGACACTCCGACATGGTCACCAGGAGTGAGGATTGAACCCACAACCTTACGGATGGGAGATGGGAGTCATGCCGTCCCCTAAAAACATTGACAGAACCTAAGCACTGAAATAATGAGAAATTGCTTTAACCACTACAGGAGCTGTTGATTCCCCTCACAACTAGAATGATGTGTCAAGAAGGTCAGTTATATATTGCAACCATTAAAAAGTATAAGTATCGCTAGCTTTACAATTATCACCAATACAAACTCAACAGATTCACAGTAGGAACAACTAATCTTTATTTCTCTGGCGTTCTTTATAGAGCACACACATACTTCCCTTCCCTTTTAACACACCCCTCTGTAGTTGTGTATCGGATTTACAGCCGATAGTTTACTTTTATTCCGGAGGAGGTCATATGATATGATATTTTCTGCTTCCCAAAATGGCTGCGGCCGCCGGCCCAGACGTATAAAACACACTCTTGACAGCGATACATCTCGAGTGATGACACCGCTCTGAAACAATCTCGATATTGCCTTTCCCGGACATAAACAAAACCTGACCACAGTTCTGTGCACTGATGGCTGACGGGTGTGTGCGCGTACACGCGCATATGTGTGTGTAGGAGGAGCAGGATGGAGGAAAGAAGAAGCAGAGGGATATCCAGATGAAAGCTCCGCGGCGGAGCGAGCTAGTAAATGGATTCACTCTTGGGAGAAAAGTGGGAAATGGCTGTTAGCGACATAATCCCAAGGAGGGCTAGGATGCAAAAGGATGGCATGAGAATGGGCTACAAGGAGAAAAAAAAAAAAAAAGAAAAAAAAAAAAGAGGATGGCGATGCGAAGCGATGTGAGCGGGGCAGACAGAACGGGACGGCGCAGACATGGGGGAGCGCTGGCAGGTGCTTCATCATCTGCTAAGGCATTGTGGCTTCGCCTGTAAACAGTCATCGGGCCTCTCTGGGGAGCAACCTTCTCCATAACTAGCACAGGTATAAATATGCCTCTTAGCCACTAAATTAGACACATTCTTGTGAAGAGACTTACTCTGCAAGTGCAGCACAAACCCAATGGGAACGCAGTAAGGGGGTTGGAAAATGAAGCCAATTCACCGGTGGTGCAGGAACAAGGTTACGGCCTCTGTGAATTTAACCACAAATGCAAAATGGTTATTGTTTTCACAAGCAAAGCTGTGTTATGAAAAGAGCTTTACACTACGTAGGGCTTAATTTTCCCCCCACCCGCCTCTGAGGCATTTCATCGCATCATGCAGGAGTGCCTGCCGGGGCTCAAAGATGAGGGCTAAGTCCAAGGTCTGCACTCCGTCACCTCCCCACAATGTTTATACCTTAATTATGACTCAAACATAACACACCCGCATCCTTTTTATTTTTGCGCCATTCATTTTTCCTCCATGTGGTGAGGTTAATCCAGGTGACAACCTAACAATTGTGTTGTTTTATTCCTGTGACCATATAGAGTTATGGCATGATTACGGTGTACATTTGAGTATAGTAAAATGTAGTGCTGTAGTGAAGACCACATGAACTGAGACCAAGTCGAGATCAAGACTTTAAGAACAGAGACAAAGTCAAGACCAAGGCTTTGATGGGCTGAGACTAAGTCGAGACCGAAGCTTTGTGGGACCAAGTAAAGAACAAGACCACGGCAGTTCATGACACAGATTTACGGAGTTGAGACCAAGTCAAAGCCAAGACCAAAGCAAAAAGCAAGACTTGGAAGAGTTCCAGTTAAGCCAAGACCGATCATGAGCAAGATCAATCAAGGTTGGCAGCAAGTCAAGACTTTGACTTTGAGGAGTAAAGACCAAGTCAAGACCAAGACAAATCCAGGTTAAACCTTAAAGTTGAGATTAAGACGGAGTAGTTGAGATCAAGTCAAGACCAAGATGTGGAGGAGTTGAGACCAAATGGAGACCAAGACTTGGAGAAGTAAAATCAGTTTAAGACCAACACTTGGAGGAGTTGATACCAAGTCAAATGAAGTTGATTATCCATCCCTAATTGCAGCACTTCTAAATGTTGATGGATGCGCGATGAAAAGGACAGAGAAAACGGTTTACACATGCTATCTGGTGTTTTCTCCAGTTTAGTTGTTTTCCTCATCTAAAGAACAGCAAACATGAAACAGTTGCATGTTGCTCTGTACCATACCAGGACGTTTCCCTCCCAAAACACTCCAGCATTTGTTAAAACTGTTTCCTTTAAAAGTGCTTTACCTGGTCACTTTTTCACATGCAGTCATGTGACAAAAGGAGGAAAATGTTGGCTAATGTTCTGTGATATTTGGAAAAATGTGCTGAAAGTATGTTTTGTAAAACAAGATCAGAAAATGTAAAAGTTAAAAAGCAAAAGATCACTGGTCTGGTGTAGATACAAAAAAAAAAATGCATGAAATGAACCAATTACTTGATAGTTTTAAAATCACTTCTGATTGATCACATTGACAACAATGCATACTTAATCAACCGAGCCATGATCAAGATTTGATCCAACAAGCCTGACGGCGACAGAAATAATCCAGTGGCCACCCTTCTAAATGAATAATTGATGTCCAGCTGAACAGACTAATGAATGCATGTGGTTTGGCTTTGACTGATAGCCCTCTTTTGCTCCAGAAGCCTTCCCAGCGGTGGCGGGCCGCACTAGAGGCGGAGGTGCCATCCTCTATAACCCGTCTAATTGCTCCTTTGACATGAGAGACTTGACGGTGTGTGTCTGTGCACTTGCCACTGGAGGCTGACCCTTTTTACCCTGCTGTTTATTAGCACCGTTCCAGGTTAACGCACCAATTAGGGCTTGGGATAGCTGTGATCCGGTAGAAACGGAGGAAAAAGCGGGACATATAAAAATGCATACTATTAACTACCTATGAGGGAACTGGAGAACCGGTGCTAATGTTGTAAAATTGAATTGTGTATACTATTAGTAAGAGCATTTAATAACCATTTACAGCCAAAGCACCATTTTTGGTAACATTGATTACAGTACATGCTAATTGCCTAGCTATCATTTAGTGCCTATAGACCCAGATTACAGACAAAATATTATTATTTCTATTTTCGAGAGACTTGAAATAACCCATGACTGACAAAATGCACAGGTGGAGAGGAACTCCTTTTCAGCTCTAGGGTTTCAGGGATCAGACCGGCCCGCTTTAATTCATGCACTTTCGTAGCCTTCTTTGCCAAGCCTTCATGCACTTTTGGAAGGATTCCCCACAGCTATGGCCATCAGGTCTTGGTGTCATCCACGTCTTCAAAACAGGGAAAACTAATGATTTAGGTTTGAAATATGTCTTTTTGTGTCACCAGTCCTGGAACTTTTCTAACAAACGTAGTCTTGAATTAGTTTGGGGCTGTTTGGCGTTTGTTTGTCTGTCCGTTCACTCTGCAGTCATGTCCGACTCATATCTGAATTGTGTTAACATTTTAAATAGGCAAGTTTCTGATCAGATGTCATGAGTTATTTTGTCGGTTTGTGTTCTTTGCGTCATGGAGTGCAAATGCTTGCCTAAGTGTCCAATTGCATTTAGTGCATATATGCAATTTAAATTTAAAGGATTTAAAGGTAACACGGCTTTCACCAATTGGCTGCCGTCTGAAACCATTTTCCTTATTTAATGGTTTGTGTACTTTTAATGTCACATTTAATAGCATCGTGAGTGATAATTCATCATGTGTTTGCTGTTTGGGTAGAGGCACACAGATATACACCATTAATTGTCATATTTTGTTAGATTTTGCATGCATGTAGTGTCTCAAATCTGATCTGTTTACACTGCAGCTATATTGGCAGGTCTGGATTCGTATCCACATTTGGAAAATTCCAATCTAATGACTAATATAAGTGTCGTAATGATAAAATGAGAGGAATTGAGATGTCTCAATTAACGTGTTTTTTTTAATTTTTTATAAAGTATAATATTATCGAGTCTTATTTTTCTAATTATATATTCCACCTTTTTTTTTTCTTTTTTTTTTGTGGTGTAAGCCTGGAATGGATCAATGGCATTTCCATTCATTTAAAAAAATGATTGGAGATACAATTTTTAATCAAGTGTGGTCACAAATTACTTATTTTACTTATGTATTTACATCAGGTGTTTAAAAGGCCTGGCTTGGTAGTCATTAGTGGCCATTCTTAGTGGGCCAAAAAAAGTACAACTCGGGACCAGCCAAACTATGAAAAAATTGTGACTACTTGTCCGAAATATATGCATAAATACATACATTTATGCATACATGTATAGAAGTTAATGTGCAATCTATAACTAACATTATATCTGGAACAGTTACTTAAAAAAATTGTGTTAGTGCTGAAAAAGTTATGAAGGGTTAAATTGCTGTAAGTATTTCAGTAAGTGCCCCATCGAGGCTTGTTCCCCACTTGTGCCGGGGCTTGTCCAAACAATCATACTTACATTTTAGCACCATTATGCACACCCTCCGTGTCCACATACCCTGATAACATTCTCACAACAGTTTCGGTGCGGCGCTCTCGCCCAACAATACCTTATTGACACGGGGCCCTTTGGCTCACAATAGCCACAAAACACCAGGGTTCCTGTTTTTGTTGACTCTGTTTGAGGCCACCATTGAGGCAAAAAGCCACTGTGGACACAGTGCGGACGCATAATGGGAGCTCTCTGTCATACAATACAACAAATCAAGCCTTTAAATGTTTGAACATGATAAGGCAAAGGGAGGGAGAAAGGGGGGCACGGGGGACAGAGGCAAGAGTCAGGTGAAGTTGAAGGAAATGCAGGGTTTAGGAATGAAATAGGAGAGTCTCGCACCACTAGGGGACAGTAGTAAGTCACGGAAGGCAGAAGCAGTGCTAGTGCATATAAGTGTGTAAGTGCGCGTGCGGGTGTGTGTGTGTGTTTGTCTCTCTCTCCCCCCTTCTTATAAGTGTGTGTGCGGCAAAGCGTGAACAAAAGACTTTCTTTGTTGCGGATAATAAAAGAATGCCGAAATAGCTCCTTGACTGCTTTAGAAAAGATCTTGATGATGCGTTTGGCCCATAATGCACAGGAACAGCTCTGGATTTGCATAATCACGTGTAATGTAAAGCAGCCAACAAACAAACTGTGGCTGACGGAGGGGATGCAGGGCTGCGCTTTTTACACCACATCCCTCCCCTTATGGACTTTATATGCACACTACGAGTACATTTAATCTCATCTGCTCGCAACATAAAGGACAATATTTGTGCATTGTGGGAGATAAAGTGCTTCCGGAAACAAAATAAGTAAATGAGAGGAATCCATTTTAGGCATAAGCGCAGCTTGTGATGATTTACCGCTTTAATTAGGGCGTTCTGTACAGAAGATGTGATAGTGATTGCACAGTGTATATGTGCATCACTGCATACGGGTGCAGTCCTCCTTCTGTGTGTGCAGGTAATCTGTATGTTAACTGGTTAAACCAGTGAAGTTAATACCTCCAATTGCTTGGGAGTGCTTCTTATCGTCATGACAACTTCATAGGTATGTTACAAACAGTGCCACCTTCTTTGTCAGGCAATTAAAAGCACAACAAATAACGGTATTGGCCAATGACAGCGATGTCTAGTTATGCCCTTCGTTAGTTCCACAATGTTCCTCATGAATTACTTAAGTCTGTTAATTGCACATTTATGACGCTCAAGGCTACGGAGAGTTGCATTAAACGGTGCAGGAGTTAAAAAAAATAAAAAAAAATAAAAAAAATACAAATGAACAAGCATGCAAAATAAATTACATATTTAGATTACTGCTTAACCTAGCATAGCAAAGAGCGGGAAAAGTGCTTTTGTTGATTTTTGATCTGAAAATACAAATATGATTCCATACATTTAGATATAGTCCATGTTAACATAAAACAATGTGTTTTTTTGTTGTTGTTTTTATTAGCAACAGGAAATGTTTCAACACCCTATGTATTGATCATTTTTAAATGACCTTATCTTTTGAATAAATTTTATTGTAGCTTTTATAACTTGAAACTTGACTTGGTGATGGCATCGTACAATTAAATAATGATAAAATGATAACATTAAAAATAAACACATTATGGATTAAAAATTCAAACAAGCCAAATAAATTCGAAGATGTATTTTTTATTTTTTTATTTTTTTTTTAAAGGGGAAAGATGTTTTAGTTGTATTTATTTAGGTACCTCCAGCGCCACACAGCAATGATCAAGTTTATGCAGTGAGGAAAAAAACGGGGCAAATATGTATATATTTTTTTAAAACGCTCCTGCAGCACGGTGTCTTTGTGTTTGCACTTTATCGTCGTCTATTCTGATCTCTGGCGTGTTTCATTATTAAGTGACTTTTGAGTGACACCGTGCCGGCTGTCACCGCCATGTGCTGAGGCTCCCTCTCATTTCCAGCACCCACGACGACGACGTCGACGACGACAATAATGAGCGTTGCACTGTCGCCGTAAGACCTCACTATTTGTGTTATTGTTGTGGGGGTGTCTCACACACTGACACACACGCGCACACACAGGGCTCTGACGTTTGCTTTGCTATCAGCGGGAGTGCACAAATACAAACACATTTGCCTGAGTTATTGACCTTTATCTCCCCACTTTTCCTGACAGCCATCTCCAGTTATTGACAATACAAACACGTGGGACGACGCATAACCTTTCATTCATAGAGTACACACACTTTCTCTCTCTCCATTCTGTCTTCCTCTTTCCTCTACTCACTCTCTATGACATTTTGCATTTGTTTCAATAAAATAGGCCGCTACCATTTTTCTTTTGCTCCAAGTTTGAGGGGCATAACATCATTAGGCCGGCGCAGATATTAAGCATTCACTCTATTTATGACATACCGACATTATCTGTAAAAGAGTTTTGCTTTCTTATTTGTGTTTATTTGGTTATACATCTTCTTGCACAAGGCCAATATTTGTGTCTTTATGATGTTCTGACAGATGTGGTCACTGCAATAAAAACACATAACACAAGAAAGATGGAGTGTGACAATAAAATACACAAATTGCTTCTGGTGTGGTTAAATTGGAGGTGTGCAACCTAAGGCACTCTGGCCATATAAGGACCAAGACGGCATTTGGTGCGGCCCAGTCAGTGAAATCTCATAGGACTGTTCTATAAAAAGGCCAAAAATAGAGACCAACACACATTTGTTGGATATGTTTCCAGAAATTTAGTATGGTCCTTGGAGGACGATAAAAACTCAAATGGCTTCTGATAGAAAAAAGCTTACCCACCCCTGAATTAAATATTTATCTTGTATACATGTAGCATTTGCATTTCTGTGTAGAGTGGATTTTTTTTGTACATTTATCTATGCGGGATGAGGAACAACATAATTAAACTGAATATAGGCTTGAATCCATGGACCAATAATAAAGGGAATAATTTACTGCATCTCAATACAACGTTGAATAACAATGGTCGTAAAAACCACTAGTATTCCGCTAATGATTCTCCTCCAGGATTTACTGTGTTTTCCAGCGTGTGGCGTACATAAAACACGCTGTGTCCCCTGCGCTCATCGCCTGGTCCCCCCCCACCCCCACTCCACACCCCTTCTGCAGGTACTTCCGAGGCCCAAAATTAAATTTTAAACATTCCGGCCCGGTGTTTGGTGACCATGGTTAATCAACGGGAAAGAAAGACATCAAACAATATTTGATAATGAGAAAAATGCCTCCAGGATATTAGGGGAATGCTGGGTGGTGGAAGTGGGGAGTGATGGGGAGGGGGGTTAACACAGCATGAGATGCTAGCTGCAGCACAACGTAGTCTAGACCAGAAGAGTCTGTCTGCGTGTGTGTGTGTGTGACATGCACACATTAACTATCTACGGCCCACTCAGTCACCTCTTACGGAGTTAAAAAGCCATTAAAGCATTGCCTCTTTCTTAAAGTTCATGATGAGATAATTAGAATTCAAGATTGGAGAGCCGGTGCGGTGAGATTAGCTGCGCCGCGCCTCAACTCAATTATTTCACGTTAAAATGGATTTTTGTGCAAGGGGGGGAATCCAGATGAGGAAACACTGTCGATGAACAAGTGATATTTTCCTTTTCTCCTCACTTACAAATGCATGTCATTCAAGACAAATATTACAAAAATTGAGTGATGCAAAAATAAATGTGAAAAAAGCAATAATAAATACTTCCTTCGGATAGAATACCCCATAAAAGGAACAGGGGTAAGGTGTCGGATAATGAGGGGGGAAATTATTAGTCCCGTGCTCCTTTTGTGGCATGTTTTTGTGTGTGTGTGTGTGTGTGTGTGTGTATGTTTGTTGTTGATTGACACGGTGTTAACAGTCTGGATGCAATAGAAGCTGATCCAACAACGCAGGCCAATCGGCAGCATGTGCAGCCACCTTCGGTCATGCAAATTGGGCCCGGCCGGCCAGCACGTTGACTATGATTAATGAGCTGGGGCTGCCGCCTTTGTTTCCGCACGCAGTCATTTAGAGTGAAATACTATCCCAAAATATTATCAATCCCCTATTAATCTGGTAAATTCGCTCACGCCGAACAGTGTGCTCTTCCTGTGTCTCGCGAGCATTGGGCACAATTGCATTTAATTACTTGTCTTGCTAATTAGATTCATTAAAAGGATAATAAAATAAATGGAGGAGGCACAGTGGAAAGCTCAAGCGAAACACATGTCTTGTCTGCCGCAATGTAAAATATGGATGTGGGATTTTCTGGGGCAGTCATGCTGTTCGGTGGGGAGATGGGGGGGTGCTGAAGGCACGAATCTGATACCGTGCTAATACTACAGGCATTTCCTGACTCTGGCTTCCCTCGTGTTTAAACTGTGATTTTTAGAGCTGAGATTCCAGACTCCCTGAAGATTCCGAGAGCAATTTTGCGGTGCGGGGCCAGTGAAGTCACCGACTTGAGCGGCGGGGGGAAAAAAAGAAGAAGGAAGAAACATTATGACAGTAATGCTGACAATGGAGTGAAACCAAACACGCTCTTTGCATAGTAAGCGATGCCACTGGATGTGGAAAAGAGAGAGAGGGACTAATGGGCAAAACGTGGAAGATCTTACAATAACCCTCAGATGTGCGACGAGTAGAGGAAATTACACGAGCAAGCAAATCATCAATCATTATATTCGTCAACTGGGGATGCTGTCAATTTCCCCGACATTTATTCTTCTGCGGGTATATAAGCGGCATTAGCGGCACCTTGCTTTGCACTACAATGGCAGCGAGAAGAGAGATCAGTGCAGCCTCTCTCGGAAATCACAGGGAGACACCCTTTGTAAATTCACCTCCCACTGTGAGCAGGCGTCACAAGCTGGTTAACAGTGCTGTGTGCGCCACTGCCCGGCTGGCGCGCAACCTCCAACGACAGCTCCTTTCACAGTATTTTGTTGTTGTTGCCTTTTTAGAATTAGCGTCTCAACTAGTGTTGTTCAGTTTTTTGCCTCCCAATACCGATTCCGATACCTGGCTTTGCAGTATCGGCCGATGCCGATACCATGCCGATACCTAAGCTTTTTTTTTCTCAACATGAAAAAGCTGCCCTGCCATTGGTTTAGAGCATTCAAGGGCCAATAGGATATCTTAGATCGAACATGCAGTGAACATGTCACATATCAGTGAATGTCGTGCACGAGCAAGACACGAGATGCTGCATCCAAAGTCCTATATCAGCCTTGGAATTAATGGTATCGGCATGTTACTTGTTAGTAGTCACCGATACCGATACCACTGTTTTAGTGCAGTATCGGGCCTTCTGCCGATATCAGTATCGGTATCGGAACAACACTAGTCTCAACATTTCCTCCCCAAAAAAATTCTGAGTAGGCCTACTACGCACCCAGAATCGGACAATGGGTTACAGGAGAATTCATTTTTTTGTGTTGGGGGGAAAAAAAAAGGTATTTTTAGGAAACCTTGAAATCAGAGTAAAATGATGACTTCATTATTTATCTACGTTCTCCCCGACACTTGCTTAGTGTTCTACTCGGGGAATCCCCTTCTTGATTGGTTGACAAGATTCAGGTAAAAATGTCCACCAATTTCTCATACAGACTAAAATTCTGAGACGTCAAGGGGTCAAAATTCTGGTTGGAAAAATTCCAGTATCGAAGATTTGAGACTTATTTTTTAGTTGCCCACTCTCTCCATTTTTTTTTTTTTTTTTTTTTTATTTTTTTATTTTTTAAGAAGATGGTTGTCCCTCTTCACGTTGCCATTAGATAAGCAAATGTGCATCTCAGTATCGCTGTGCATTATGGTTAAGGTGGCTAGTGGCTACTAAACTTGTAGTGAAAGTGAATACTAGTGAGAAGAAACGAAGCAAGCTATGATTTGGAACATGTCAACTGCTGGAAAACATCCCACTCAGTCACTGCCATTCATTTGATCATTTTAAATTTTTGATCCAGATTTTTTTTCTCTCCAAATATTGTATTTACAGTTATTGTGGCATTGCTACTTTGTTACTGATTCTGACTTCCGACTTGTGGTCAAATGGAGAACAACATAATATCAGTTGCAATCGCTATTCTTCCTGGGGCAGTATTATTTGGTTCAGCCAATCCACACTGTCATGGAAACATGAGTTCAAAACATTCATTAGGCTCACATCTCTTGAAAAACAACCGAGCCGAATGCCCATGCTTGGTAAATTTCACTGAAACATTATCGTTTTCATTTGATCATTGTTGTGTAACTGTAGCTAGGATGCACAGACATAACATAATCTGTGATCCTACCGCTTTTAAAGCCATCACAGTTCACTGACTCCCAACCCGGTCTCTGATTTTTATCTTTTAATGCCATCACATTACACTGATCCTTTTCTACCTATTACACACCCCTCCAGCAAACCCCCACCCCCTGATCCTCTGATACCTAGCTGAGGCGCTCCTCCTGCCCCTGACCTTGGCCCTTTGTAGCAATCAGACCAGACTTCCTCAGAGGCCCTGATCTTATCTGGCGCTACCAATCCCACTACACGGCTTCCTTTTGTAGCCGAGCGCGGCGCAGCGAGCCCTTTCAGACCCGTAGACTGTTGCGACGAACACGCGCCAGGGCCGAGACCTCGGCTCATCTCAGTCATCATACTACACTGCCCAACAACAATGGCCTTTATTTCCCGACGCTGCGCGGGTCATGATACAGGCTTTCGTGCTCATCAATACATTGTTCAATCACAATGGGGAGCAACCAGCAATAGTGTTGCCAAATGAACTGTTTTGACTTTATCGCCTTGCGGTACAATGAGACATTTCCAGTTGACAAGGGGTGCCGGGGTCCCACATGCTCTTCATTAACTTTTTAAATAGAAACACACAAAACCAGAAAAATATCCACAATCCTGTGTAATATCTCTGCATTGGCATGTAAAGAGAAAATTAATTAAAGCACACTGCGTTTTAGTAGTGCTGAGAGACTAATTACAATTAAAATTAAAATGAAGCCATTATGAAATACCCATCTTAAGGGGAAGATTTGTCAAATTACATCTGAAGTTAGAGGTGTTAAGGGGACAATGCGGTTGTGCATGTCTCAAAGTCAATGTTTTACTCTGCATGTTTTTTGGTTACAACTATGTTTTCTTTCATTTACATATTAGTAGTTGGCTTCTTGCCAAAGTCCATAAAGCACCAGGGGTATGAAAATGCATATCTACCTTTCTTTTCTGGTGATGTGAATTCCTCCAGATTAGGGAAAGAGTATGTGTTCCCCTCATCTCCTGATCAACCACTGCAATGTAATATATAAAAAAAACAAAACAAAACAAAAAAAACAATCATCAATGACTTCTTGGCATGGCATCTCCCTTCATAGTATACAGTAAACAAGCTGTGAATATTTGACGAATAACCCCCAAATGTTTGTAGCTACCTAAATTAATAGTTTAAATATAACATGCACAAACTATGATCCCAAAACAGTTTAACATAATTACAAACACATCTTCAGTTACCCTTACAAATAAATGATTTACAGATTATTCTGGCATCACACAAATGGTCCTTTTCTGCTATCCAGTTTGTTGATCAGTTCCACACAATAATCAGTTGTGACAATTTTCAGAATAAAACCATTTTACTAAAATGTGTTGACACAAATTCAAAGCTGACAGAGAATATCGACACAAGTCGAAAAAAAACAAAAAAAAACTGGAAATGTGCGGGCACTGGCGTGTATATAGTTGCTTAACAACTTGTAAAAATACCAGTTACTATTTTCTCAATAATAAGCAATTTTAATATGAATATGTTCATTGGTCAGTCCACAAAAACTATGCCCAAGCAAAGGGTGGAGTGGAGGTTTCAACTTCTATATAGTAGCCCCACTTCACTCACATCTCATATTTTCAGTCATTAAATGTTTTTCTGTAACACAAACGGACACAAACATATTTTGGCTGGTAATTTGCCCCTTCACTCAGCCTGTACGCCCCTGTTCACTCTACAATGCACTCCATTTTCAGCCGACAGTCTGCTTTGTCCTCATGCCAACGTTTCCAATATTTGCTTAAAGTCTTCACAGTCACAACAACACAGTTTACATTTTATATTATTTTGTTTAGACCTTTTCTTGGAAGCATCGCGAGGAAAGAGAGCGTCTGTGTGTGTGCGTGCGTTCCAATCACTTTCCGTGCGGCAGCTTGTCATCGCCAGAGTCCTGCCCACTTGAGGCAAATAGAGCCAATCATACGCTAGAATACTCAGCTTTTGACGGGGTAGACCAATCGGCGCACAGCTCGCTCACAGGTCATCACTTCAACTTCCTAGCGGGAAGCGGAAGAGCTCTCGCAAGGCATCTCGAACAAATGGTAAACAAACCCTTTTTAAAGGCTTTTATCACGCATGAATCACCTTTAACTACTCTTTAAAACACATTAAGGATTCGGGTAGTCATTTAAAACCTTGCCCGTGAATTTAATGCGTCACGTTTGCGACAGAATGGAATGAAACATGGCTAGCTATGATGGCAACTTGTTTGACAGCTTAACTGAGCTCTGTTCCGTTAAAATCATCAGCGAGTTACATTTTAATGACTGCGTGTTTTCACAGACATATGAAAATGAAACTCTCCCGTGCTGAATACAAGGAGATAGTGAAATGGACAGAGCAACTGAGACCAACACGGCAGTGTATGAAGATGTTAAAGGACAAGTTTCCAAAGTAAGTCACCAGCTTCTGTTGTACTATTTTGCACCAAAACATACATCGTTGTAATGACAAGGTGTGGGATGATAAATAGACACAAGGGGACACATCCAATAGCAATGACTTTATTAACCATTTTCCATTTACGTGATTAATAATGTATTAGTTTGACAATTCAATGGTCCCTTGATTTAACAAGCTAGTCACTCAAATTAATCATATATTATAAACAAATATTCCCTATTGAATTGAAAATAAATTAAATGTGCAATAATTTATCATGCAAAAAAAAAAATGCTACTAGTAAAGTCAAGTTTACAGTAAATATGGATATGAAAAACACTTTTAGGCCATATATGGAAAACATATGGTGGTAACTCTGCATGCCTTCTTGTGCTGAGTGAAAGTCTGTTCTTACACCTCTGTAAACAACTTCATTGTGCACTGTTTATAACCTCGTATACAGAGGACCCGCTTCATTATTCTACAATCAACTTGTACTGTATATACAGGATGTTCCAAAAGTCACAATACACTTCCTTTTTTCATTTCACTATCATCCGGCCAGATGTGATATACAGTACATCATAGCTCAGGCTTTGCAGTTTTTGTGAACATTTCATTTCCTTGCTCATGGATCAGCCATTGATATTGGAGCAGTACTGCAAAATTGCCACCGGCCAAGAAGTTTTTCTGTCCCCGAATTGGCAACTAAACTCAACTCCTATATTACTCATACCGACTTCAGGTTGTTGATCATCATAATCATCAATTTGAAGCTTTTGTTAAACTTGCCAAGGATAGCATAATTTGTATGCTACTATGCGTTGGAGCTATGTGATTACCATGGATAGCATAATTTGTATGCTACTATGCATTGGAGCTATGTGATTGCTATAAAACTTCTCAAAGATGTACTTACAAAAACTGCAAAGGCTATCGTTTAACCTGTCACATGATGTTGGCCCCACAGCTCTCAGAATGATACCAGAAACAAAATAGAAATAAAGAAGTGTCTAGTGACTTTTGAAACACGCTGTACAATACGGCATATTATTGTCTCAAATGAACTGTGTTGTTACAAACAGCATTACATCATTAATCAGCTTTGTGTTATATTAATTAAATATATAATGTTGTAACTTGTGACTATTGATTCCTCACCAGCCTTTTGAGTACAGTAACCCACCGGTACCAAAATTAGCAAGTGTGTTTTGCCATGCAGCTCTTGCACCCCCACAAATCGAAGCGAGGGGTTAATGGTGGTGTTTGCCTTTCTCCTTGACACCAAGGGCCTTTTCTTTATTGAACGTAACATGTGTAATCCCCCCAAGGCTACAGGGACACCACCGCTGCTGATCCCGCCGAGGTCACTTACAAAGTCGCATGCATTTCGAGCTTTCCACGCCTCCACTTGCACCCTAATCACCAATTTAGCGGAAAGTAGTTGTTCCCTAAAGTAGGATGCTCGTCGATCTGCACTTGGCTTGAGCCCTGCAGTCTGTGGAATGAAAGAGTTAAAAGATAAAACAGTCAAATTACAAAGACTAAATCATTCATAATATGAGGGACTTAAATATATAAAAAAATAATCATATTAAAATTACATCATGATACCTTGATAGTAATGTTTCTTTTTATCATGTGCCATGTGGAACATCATGTGACCAAACTCGAAATCAGGTTGCCAGACTTGCTGTTTGCGCAGCCATAAAAACGGGATGATCACATGATGGTGAACCCGAACTTGCTATGATATTGTTTTCTTTATTGTGTTGTCTTTGAATGACATGTATTGTACAGTCAACCCCTATTCACGGGGGATAGGGACCGCACTAGGCTGGGAATAGTAAAAAATACACGTATGGCATTGGGATATTTATTTATTTATTTTTTAACCCATTAAATTATGTTGAAAAAAACAAAACATGTTGTTAAACATCCAATATAAATTTTCCACAAAAAAACTTGGGACAATTGGGGGGATGTTGAAAAATATTTTTCAAATTATTGAAAACAATGTCACATTTTTATATTTATATATAATTTATCCTTGTGAAAATATATCTCTCAAAATACTGTTTAGACTAAGATACCAACTTCATTCTTGTAAAATAATTTTCTTGGAATACCTGTATTTCAACTTTGTTTCCGTATTCTATGACTTAAATATCAAAATACTTTACATGAAGTGTATTTTCTTTTAGTGCGGCCCTAATACAATTTTTTAGGTCATGATTGATGGCAGATTTATAAAATGCATTCACTATTCCATACGCTTAGGCACGAACACCATGCATTTTGTGCTCCGACCTGTTTTTGGTTCCCTTGACCGAACTAACTTCAACACACCGTCCAAATGCCATTTTCCCTTCAAGAAGAAAGTGGTACTGGTGAGTGTAATAATTAAAGGAAAACACAGGAGCATTTTCATTCCAATAATTCTGCACAATCCCAGCCTCCCGGAGGTGCTGGCTCTTCTGTTTAGTCTTGCCGGCTATTGTTATTATTTCGTTCAGCATAAGCAATCTTGGTGAGGCCTGTGCTCTTTAAAATGCCCGAGTCTCCTCACTGGGTCTGACAGGCAGCCGCGGCAGCAGTGTTTTCACAGCCTGCAGAATTATTCTGCTTGTCCAATCAGCTGAGCTGGACTCTGGAGGGTTAGTGATTGGACTGGCAGGAAATCAGGCTCTTAAGACATAACATATCGACTAGGCCATCCATCATCTCTTAGCATGCACTCGGGTACGCCAGTCAGCTGCCTCCCTCCCCACTTGTCGTACCCTACAGACCCCCACCCTCCATGTCCCCTCGGACTCTGTGGGAGCCCTGCCACTGCGTAAATATTGGCCAAAGTGAGGATGGTTGGAGAATTGGAGTAGGTTAACACTAACACTGTTGGAAGAATATTTTTTTAGTAGTTAAAAATAGTCCAATAGTTTTGGCACTTGAAAATTGTGTAAAAACAAAAATAAAGTGTGTTTTTAGTGGGAGGGAACCAGGCAATATTCTTTTATCGGAACAACTCTATGTGCACCACATAAACTGTAATAGCGATGCACCTGTTAAATACGATGATGGGAGACAGCCTTGGCAGTTGTTTCAAGGGCTGTGAAATAATGTTTATCATTGTAAACTTTTTTTTATTGGCAATACTTTTATTGGCATCAGCCCAAAATGTGGCCCTGTTCCCGGGATGTTAAGATAGTTATTGTGTTGCAATTTAATTGTTTTATCCAGACCATTTGATCAACATTGAATAATGTTGGCAAAATCAGTCCTAGTAACCTTAGCTTGTATGTTTACTTGTATGTAAAACTGCATTGTGATATTATTCTTCTATGACATGTTTTTAAATAGTCCCACTTTCTTTTAATGTTCTATTCTTGCCTATGCCATGTTTTGCCCACTTAAGTCTTGTAAAATGACATTGTTCCACACACATTTGCATAACTGGAAAATGTTTAACTGTGATGACGTTCTTAATAGCTTTATACAACATAGATTACAACTTCATTCAATTAATTTAATTTCCGTAAAACAACACGACTGATTCTTCTTCGGTTTCACAAAAAGAAAAAGTTTTTTTTTTTTTAAACACTAACTGAATTGAGGTTTTGTGTGATGTCATGCATCATTATGGTTTTTACTGCAACTGCAATGTTTCTGGAAATTGCATTCAAATTCCAAATTGGTTGATTTCAGGGTGGTTTGACTGTACTAATGAATACGTAAACAAATGGTGATGTGCGTAACTTTGGTTTCTGCGTAATGATGTTAAACAATAGCAATGAATAATTTATTGGGCCAACACTATTTTAGAATCATTACCTTTCGATTTAGCAAATGGTGGGGGGCGACCAAACTTGGGACAAAGTGAAAGTAAGAGTCAATTTCAAGCTGATTTCCATGGGGGGGAGGGCAGGGTTCTGTCATTCTGCCTTTCCAACCATGAGTCCAATGGGAGGGGAGTGGGAGTGTCCCACAGACGGACTAGAAAGAGACCCCTCATCTGTAACGGCCTGCATAACACAGATGTTGGGAGTCATCTGTCAGCCTGGCCACTCTTTCCGGGTCTGGGCTGCTCCTGGAGAGGATTGGGAGTTGGTGCTTGATGGTGGTGTGGGGGGGGTGAAGCATTGGACACGGTGCTGTCACTTTCTTAGCCCAATTCACAATGGAGACGCATGCTAATGTCAACCCTGAATAATAATAACAACCCTCAAGCGCCTACCCATTGCAAGGACAGGCATGTCACTTGACTGATATTTTGTTGAGGTTCTTTTTTTTTCTATTTTGTAAGGTTTCATTTTGCCTGTGGAAATTGTATAATCTTACATGGCTCGTGTAGGTTTTCTACAAAACATTCAATAGGTTACCTGAAGACTCTAAATTGTGTATTTGTGCTTTCATGGAAATCGTGACGAGACTGACGCAGACTTCGGACAAAAGGCTTCACGCATATTTGTTTGTAACGGAGCATGTGGTGTCCTGCCCAAGTATCTGGAGTGCAGCAAAGGTGGGGGTCCAGTGTAGGGAGACGTGTGACATCAGTCCCATTAGGTCCTTCTCTTGCCATGCATTAGAATTGGAAATGATGGGCTGGTCTCTGAGGTCTTGCCTAACTTCCCCTGGGTCCAGAGGGAGGGGAGACCCCCAGTTCATATCCCCTTTGTCCCCTTTAAGTATAAGAAGGGTAGGGAGGTGTCCTTCTGTGGTGTTCTATGAATCGATGTGGATGTAATTATTTCCCCCGCCCCCATTTTTTTTTTCCTTATGTAAAATGACATTCAGCCCACTCATCATATGTCGTCCTTAAAAGCAGTGCGGATGCCACTGTTTTGGAGAATGCTTTAAAAGTTTAGTGTCAAGCATCCCCACTTCACCCTCACATTCATTTCTATTCTCCTTTGCTTACATACTGTACTTACATATACACACACACCCCCACACACACGGCTCCCCACCGAGAAGTCCCCTCCCATACGTTCTTTTCGAATCGGGCCCTAATGTGCCGTTTTCATTGGCACCGAGGCGGGCCACAATATGGTGCGGTGGATCGCTGTGGGAATATGAATGTTGATTAAGCATGCGCTCAGCCTTTTGAAATTCACAGAGAAGTGTCAGAATAATGGATGTTGAGCAAATGTCAAGCATTTGTTAATTTCTCTGTTATTGGTGGGGGTTTATCTAGCGTGATCTTTAGAGGCAAAAGCAAAGGGCAGGCTTGTTGTGGCATGTGCCATTGATATGGTGATTTCCTGACTCCAGACACTTTGTTTTTGATGGTAATATCTCGGCTCAAGACGAAGCAGAGGGACTTGCTCATTGATTATTTATTGTGTCTGTAGTGTTGTTTCGTCGTTACTCACTGGTTAAAACATTGCTTTTTACACATCTATCTTTAACTTGTTGATTTAAAAAAAACAAAAAAAAACAGAGTTCCTCTCTTCGGATTTCTTGTTGTCACCGAAGGCTTTATTAAAATGCGACAAATAAAAGTGCCAATTAAAATCGGAAGCATGAATGACATACAAAACCCATTTTGTCTGCACACTTTGCATCTTCAGCACATTTTGCTGACGTGACAAACATATGGACTTAATGAGCCAGATCGCAGCGGAATTTAATATGATCTTCTTCGACAAGTAATGCACTTAAGTTAGAAAAAAATCAAATATATTGCTTTGTATTTTATGTTTTGTTTTTTGTTGTTTTTTTCAAAATAGTAAATTTTTGAGATTCTGGCTGTTTTCAAGTGCAATTTGTACCTCAGTGAACTCTCAAGAAATTCACTACTACCCATTATTGTTGGTTCAACCATATTGCAATATGCAGCCAGAGCAATGACATATTTAGTGTTTACAACACTTTGACACACAACAAGTTCATCACGCATTGATATAATGTGACTGTTCTATAAATACCGTACTTGTTGAGTTAACCTTTTAGATGCTCACTAAACTGAAGTTTCCCAAGATATTGGTGAATCTCTTACATCATGCATACAGTTCGTGTGACTTTCAAGGCACATTTTTCTCAGTTTGAATTGTCTATTTGCTTTCTAACTTGTCCATCTTTGAAATGTGTCCAAAAAATCACACATAAAGCTAAGAAAAAAATCCCTTAGCTATTTTTAAGCTGGCACCAGACAATTCTTGTGAGTGAGCCCACAACAACTTCCAGTGCATAGTATGCATCTGCATCTTTTAACGGTAAACGAAAATGCCATTCGGGGCACAACACTTGATGGTGGACAGAGGCGAGAAAGCTAATTCCACTTCCTACTCACCCTTCCACATGATCTCTGGCGGGGCAAACGGATGAATGAAGTGTAAGCATAGACGAGTGACGTCAAATAAGGAGAAGCTGTGCTGAGTTTACAACTTCATGTCACACTGAGGAAATCATGAATAATAGATGCAATCAATTACTTGATTAGGAAGCACAGGAATGACGACTTTCTCTTCATATCAGGGATGTTGTCCAAGTACATTCGATAGATTACTTTTCAATTCATTGCGCTAAAAACACTGAGGTAAGCATCTTAAGGGATAGTGGGCCTTGTAATCATTTATAAGGACACATTTTAGGGTAGAAACTGTCTTTATGGAGTAATTGCGCCAACTAAGACGTACAGGAAATACATGTTGCTGAAAATAACCCTTCAGACTGTGTGAGATGTTGTGAGTATGAACAATCCCTACATATTTCATTAGCATTGTCCTTCACTTCAGTGCATTAAAAACATAGGTGGAAGTGGGGATTTTTAGTAAAAAACAAAACAAAACAAAAACAAAAAAAACAGGCCTTTTAGGATCCATTTACATAGCTAATAACTAAAACAGACTCAAAAAGATTGTCTCGACTGTTGGTTTTGTTGTCCACAGTGGATTGAAGCCAGTCCGCAAACATTTCCTTGTAAAAGGGATTACGAAAGACGTCCACGTGCATGTTTGTGCTTAATCAGACAAGTATGTAGTAGCAACAATCAAAACAGTGATGATAGAACTTAATGGAATAGCAAACATTATTTTGTGCTTATAAACCTTATCCACTGAAGTGTAAAAAATACATGCAATGCTATAAATTCCACATGTGGTGGTTGTGCAAGTATTTGTTGAAGCTGCATGACACCTACATTTTTTGTTTGTTTCTGTCCCATCTCAAATGTATACAATAACAGAAAACAAAAGTGTACGGTTGTTTTTGAAAAGCTGCGCTGAGAAACAGATGTTAGCGTTTTGCCTATCAGCATGCGTAATTAACAACATTTGCATATCTAGTTGTTGACAGAAGAGTGGAAGTTGTCAGTAAGTCCTCATGTTTTTAACTTTTACCTTTTAATAATCTTGCAAGGCATCAATCAGTACAACTGATGTCAAGTACAATTTGTGTGTACACAAATTAAGCAATCGTTACATTCTTTATCGCCTCATCATCAATGGTAGGGTATAAGTCAAAGATGTTCTGTATCTAAATTAGGCTGTTCCATGCCCTGAAGTGTCTCACCACGCAACACTCTCATGCATGCAGATCCACCAAATGCTAAGCACCGCAACAGCATATGATACCAATGTCATTAGCCAGGTGGCTTTCATTACCTAAATCACCGCTATTGTTTATAATTAATTATTTGTCTATTGGCATTGGAGAATTTAACTGATATTCTCAAATCCCCCATCTCACATTAAATAGGTTGAAGGGACTGTAGCGTTTTATTTTATGCACATTAGAAAAATACAATTCTGCACTTGAAAGTAGAATTTTTCACTTTCCTAAGCAGCGGATAGCCAAACTTAACCGAGCCTAAAGCACAAACCAGCGGAATGACAAACTGGAAGGCGCTAATTATTTTTAATCTCATCGGCTGCTTGACTATTTTGGGCGTCAGTGCATATTACTGCCCCCATCTTACGTTGTAGGGAAAGATAATGAGGTTGAAAGTGAACAATTCCTCAGCCACTCTTGTGTTTCCCAGCCTTCTGTTTTCCGTGTTCTAAATGATAGCTAAGAATGAGAGCATGGGAATGGGTGGGGTGCTGGAATTTAATCTTGTTCATTAACAAATATACAATAAAAGAAGCTTAACATACAAATGTCTGTCTTTTTTTTTTTTTTATTGATTACAAAACCAAAATGTGGTACAAAACACTGGACACTAAGACGTTTTGTTGAATATTTTTTCCATCAAAAATGGATGTTTAAAAATCGATTGGGCCGCTGATTGAATCAATTTGAGAATTGTGCACTGTAATATTGCGATATATTGCCGAATTGATTTTTTTAACACCCCTAGTTATCAGTATATACTTTGTTAAAAATGGACTCCTTTTATAGGTCCTCCAAAATTGTGTCAACAGTGCAATGGCGTTGCATTGTATCACAGGACAAGTAGAGCATCAGTTAAGCTAGAATTGCTACTGCGAGGCAGGCTGGGTCCCAGATGGAGGGTTGCTCATTGCTGCACATTTTAATATCTAGCAAGCATATAGTTCCCAGGGGAGACCAACTTACTGATACATTAATTTAAAAGTAACTCACTTCTAATGTACTGCAAATGGAAAAGTGGTATTGTGCTGTAAAACTGACTCCTTTAAACCTCTACTGCTCTTGGTTTGGTCCACATCTCGACACTCATCTTGCAATGCCCTATTTTATTAATATATTTTTAAACCTGAACATAAACAATGTCCGTTTGTTGCTCACTTTTTGTCCAGTTTTGATCAGTGCTTAAAAAGGCCTGACTCAAAAAATAAAAACAAAAGCTCCAAAAGATCTTAGCGTTGTTGAAGCAGATCTATTTTCTTAGATATTAAGAGCAGTTTATGTCCCTTTAAAGTTAACAGGGTATAGATTTAGCAATTACACTGTAATCATGCTCATTATGGAGTAATCCATTTAAAACCTAACAGATGTCTGTTCCAGCAGGGGGATCGTGACGGTCCCATGCCAACCATAAGGCTGTAATGTTGTCGAAATGCTCAGGTGCAAGGTTGAAGTGTGGAAGACATTTTTTTTCCACCCCTCCCTTAAGTGTCCACATGTTGACAGTTGACCATTTAATGGCCCCCTTTTAATTGCAGTGGCCCCCTTCGTCCCCAAGCATCATAGTAAATTAATGCTGAAGCAGCAGTGTTGTTTTTGTTGTTGTCCTCAGAGTTTTTGTCCTTTTGTCTTTTACTTGTAACTGTTTAGCTTTATTTTTGGAGACTGTAACCTTGTGGGTGATGGCACTCACCTCTGTGATGAATTCTCACTCTTGTAATTTGTAGTATACAGTATTCGTGCCTTGCAACTGAAATTCAAGGTGACTTAGCCATTCTAAGCTATTGGATTGGTTAAAAAAAATGTATGTTTGTAAGGCTTGACATGACCAAACACAACTTAACTGGTGATTTCCATAATCCATATTATTTCAATTTACATTACATCCCATAGGAAATTATTCCAAATATGAACATATCAGAGGTCAAGTACGATTGTGTTCAACCGTTTATGTTTTCACTGTATTTTGTTACTTTGAACAACATTCATGTGTTTCCCTATGACGCAATGTGCGGTTATGTTCTGCACAATTTGAGGGATATTGAAGGCAGTCCTGCTTCCTGCTGCTTGTTTCCCCATGTTGGTGTCTTTGCCAGGTGTTTGACATTGACTGGGGGCTGGGGATGAATGTAGCTTATGGCAACCTTTTTTGGAATGAACGGACTCCTGGGAACCACTGTGCTTCCTGCAGTGCGAGTTTCCATTTTCAAAGGCCGCCGGTTGCCATGTGGGTTGGGTGGGAGTCTTCACACAGTGAGTACCACATGCCAGTCCTAAAGTGAGGCCCTATCGTGAGCATTCTAGCATTCAAACAAACACAGGTTCTCTGTAAATTGCCACTTACCCCACTATTTCCATTAAATGCCACTACATGAATCAAACTGGTGCATACTATATGAAAGTGACATAAAAGTCACTCAAGCTCCCCGTGTCTTCTCTGTCAGAAATGATCATCTGGAACAACTTTGCCACACTTGTTTTCATGTTCTTCTAGATTACAGGGCATGTGGCCCGAGCTTTGAAGCCTGCCGCCCGACAACCCACCACCACGCACCCATCCTCTCGTCTTTTGTCAACGTGTGCAATGCTTTCTGGTAATTAACTTTGTCCTTCTTTTATTTGTTCCAGTCACTCGCAGTCCACTCTTTTGAGCATCTTCTCCCTGGAGTATCAGGTTAGAAGTTTTCTTTCTTTGTGAGGCCTGACAGGTGCCTAATTGAATGATGAATGTCCCTTTATTTCTTTGTAATTGAACTGCCAGCTCTCTGATTGGTTTGGAGGATGCCCTCCCCCCCATACACACACACACACACACACTTGCACCTTGCCAACATACACTCGTTTATTTCACCCCCTCCTCTCCCTCACGTCGACGCCACTTGCCTACTCGAGCCTCGGTGGATGGCTGCCAAGCCTCCCCATCCATCTGTCTAATAACATCTAGCCCCTGCTTATTTGGTGGACCTGTAATAAATTATGCTAAACCATTATTATTCTGACAATAATAATTTCCCCGTCTAGTGCGGCTGCGTGTGCTAAATGTTTGCTGACTCGCACTGTCACTGCCGCTTTCCACGCTTGACAGCCGATGATGATAAATGGCCGCCGCCGCCAGTGGCAGAAGGCAGCACGGGCAGAAAATGGAGTCATTTATCATCCGTCTGACGGGTGTCAGTCACCCGGGCTGTCTCAGTGGAATTACATATTTTTTTTCCTGTGTAGCAGTTTTTAAATAAGTTGTTTTTTAAACAATGCTATTCTTCTCCTAACCCTTGTCCTGCTCCTCAGCGAGGAGATTGCATGGAAATGTCAGCATGAGGAACATGGGGATAGCATTATTGTTCAATCAAAAAAGAGGGTAGAGGTGGGGGCTAAACAAGGCTGCCTTTGCACACTTTGCCCCCACCACCGCGCCGGGAAACTTATTGAAAATAAATCACTGTGACCTAAGATCTCTCATGCTCATTCATAAGAATACGAAAGAGATGCCAAGGCTAAATACGTCAGGCTTTATTTTATTTATTTGGACAGGGAAAACTTAAATCCTTCACTTTATGACAAATTAAATGGTGTGTGAATTAACATCTTCTTGGAAGTAGCAGTTTTGATTTTCCGCCAAAATGGCACATTATGCAGTAGAACCTCCAAAGTCAATTTGTTTTCATTCCAAAAGATTTTTTTTTCTATAAGGAACTAATGGAAACATAAATAATCCATTCTAGGGTCAAACTGTCAAATTTTCTATAGTGTCCTCATTAGGTTCACAGGTGGGCTGTAGCTTATTCTAGCTGACTATGGGCAAGAGGCAGGGTACACTCTGGACTGATTGCCAGCCAATTACCCGGCACAACCATTCACATTCACACCTATAGGCAAGTAATAGTAGTGTTTTATACTGGTTTTACAGTTTGTTTTCCTACTGGTCTCACAACAGAAACGAACCAAAAGGACAATCTCGAGGCACCATGCACCTGATGTCATTGAAAGCTACTACCAAAGGTACGACACTCTGCTTTATGTCATTGCCCTGTTGGCCACTGGGAAAGGGGCTACAGTCATGTAGTACTCGAGAATCATTCCAGACGGCTGCAGGTTTCATACTAAAAGCAATGCAGTGTAATTAATAAGAAAAACAGATGCACTTCTTTGGGGGGTGATTGTGGGGTAGTTGAACCACTTTGAAAATATGTTACATATATGTATATTAGGGTTCCATTTTGTTATAATCTCCAGTTTCACGTGACATTAATAGTAAAATGCCGGTAACTTTGGTTAATGGTACTGTTTCTACAATAAAGGCCTTGTGCATTATCTTACCCATTGTTTTTGCCACAGAGTATAAAACTGCTTTCTGTGAGGATTTCTAGTCATAATCATTACAAGCAGTCATAATCATGACAACCATGACTCTAATTAATCATTTTAAAACCATATTTGCGCTGCCCGGAACCAATGTTTTGCCATTTACCAGTTTCTGCAAAGATATTTGTTACTGACGGACACTTCCAGCGACATGATGATACTAATGCTCAGTTTGGAGTTTTTTTAGACTGAAAAGGACAAAAATAAAGTTTTATGTTGTTACTGCAAAGCAGAGTTTAGGGTCGATTACCCAAGTAATCAATGGAATTATCAATAGGATAATCGATTATAAAAAGATTTGTTTGGGGAAGCCCTACAATACTGTTTAGAGAGAAATAAATATGTGAATAGTGAATTGACAGCTGATCTGAGGACAGCGGTGATTGTAGCTGGGGAGGGAAAACTGCCTTTTTGGGCGGCAGAGGTTAACTAACCACCATATTCATGTCTGGCTTTGGGGGGAAATTTGAAGCCCTTGGAGCCGTGCTGCTTTAACCGCATTGAGTCTGCCATATGCCACCCAGGGCAAAGTCATCAGGGACATTAGCATGTCTTGGCTAGCCTGCACTGCTCCCCTCTTCTGTCTGCCTCCTATTTGTTGTCAAAGCTTTTGTTCTGCTTTTGTTTTTAATGAAGGTATCTGAGCGAGGCCACGGCTCATCCCTCTGCTCCTGTCTTGCTGGATTTGGCCAATGAGGTAATGGTTTAACCTCCACCCCCCTCCCCTCCATCTCCTTCATTGATGTCCTTTTGTATCAATGCATATATAGAGGTTGGCAGCAGTTTTTGATTTTCTCTCTTGTCTGTTAGTCATTATGAAAATTGCTGAAATGGTCCGCTCCATTATCAATTATTTAATGTAATTAGCTCTCACCTCCATCAAGCAGATGTGAAAATACTTTGTTGTGTTTTATCGTGCAATTTTCCCCAAATTGCACCGGTCCGGGCAAAGTGCAAACTGCAGACAGGTGAGGAGCGAAGGGTCAGCCGTTAATTCCATCTTCTATCACTTCATTGCTTGTTTGATTTGACATGATGTCGCAGGTCGTGCGTGAGGTTAAGTCAGGGGTATTCACTATACCTAAACAATTACACATGTAAAAAAATACATACCATATTCCACAAATAAAAAGTAGTAAAATATACAAAGTACTTCCAATTAGTCTACACAAAAATCAAGTTTGTGAAGCCAGATGTCACTTTCTTTTATTTATTTGTCATTTCTGCACATTGCCTTCATGTCACTCTAGCCTTAGTTTGCCCATTTAAATGCACATTAGAATTTTTATTGCGTCCTTAGACCAGTCAATGGCACTGGAGTGTTTCTTAATCTAAAATCAGAGGAGCTCACATGCATCAGTGGCGCCTCAAAGCTAACTGTCATCATTCATTCCCCATTTAATTGACGCAAGGTTTTTTCTTCCTCTTTTAAAGGACTGATTCCAGCTCAGAGATAACTGTCTATGAACCATTTAACTGTCATTTTAATATGCTACTTAACATTTAAACCAAGCACTCATGCTCTCTCAGACCACTAATTGATGTAGTTTCATCCCTTTATGAGACAATATATCTCCAATGGCGAGAAATGATTAACAATGATGAAAACTGCTACCGGACCCTTTTCGGCCCTAGATGTCCCCCGTGAATATTGCCGTTTTATGCCCGATATAGACTTTTTATGTAAAGGTCAGTTAAACATAAAGGCTTTAGAATAGATGCCAATACAGCGGAGCCTTAACTCGAACGCCTTGAAGCTTGTTCGACCAAAATATTTAGGAGGGTTTTGCCTTAAATGACGCACAGCAGCCAATCCAGCCATCAGATATGAGGTCTGCATAGCAAGGAACCTCACTAGACCTCATTTCAGCACGCATTTGATGGTTTTTAGGTTGGTGCTTATTTTATTTTATGGGTGCCTACTAGCTGTTTTTTTTTCCCTTTTTTTTTTTTTGGTCAACAAAGCGACTTTTATTTAGAGAATATGTGACTGGTCTTGTGCATTTGAATCTCATCCGCTTGTGGTCTTTAACAAGACGGTTTAAAGATGTAAACTGCTATGGCAGGGGCCGAGCTTTCTGTGAACAGCATTTATTTGAATAGTCTGCTTTGGCATTGAGTGAGGATGTAGACTGCTACATGAGCTTCTTGTGCTAGCTGGCGAGTGGCTAGCTGTCATATGCATCAAAGGGTAAAGTGTTATATGTTTGTTTTTCGTTACATTTGTGTTTGATTTTAACATACACTTGTACAGATTTTTACATTGTTATTTTAAAGTGGTTAACTTCTGCTCATGCTAATACTTAACTCATTTACTCCCAAAAACGTATAAATACGTTCTATTTTAAGTATTACCATGCTCCCAAAGTGTTTTGGCTTTGATGCAGCCTCTGAATTGAAGAGAATGCTTGAAGCAATGGTAGTTATTACAAAAACGGCCAGCACGTGGCAGCAAAGTATAAGAGATCAAAAAGCTTTTTTTCACTACTATTTTAAGCAGATTTGTGAATAATGATGAAACTTAGCCATATTCTCATACTAACTGATCTAAAATGGAAACGAATAGAAATATACTTTTTTTTATTTTATTTTATTTTTTTTTATTTATTTTTTTTTTAACTATGAAAGAAGAGGCTCTAATCTTCCTTTTGGTAGATTCCATGTTTTTATAGCAATAGGACACAAAATTCTATGGTCCTAGCAAAATCAGTCAAAATCCAGTAAAACAATGAAAATGTCCTGGGAGCGAATGAGTTAATAATGTTTAAATAGTAATAAAAGCATTTCCTGTTCAGTTAATAAAGTTTCTACGAGGAGCAAGTTTAGGTTTCGGAACGAAACACATTATTGCAAATATAATTAATCCGGGAAATTGTGTTTTAAAATCCAAAAATTGTAGGTCGACCAGTGTCATGGGGCGCTATTATGATTGACTATTCAACACGCTTTGTGACAGCTAAGGCTGTTTGAAAGCGCTATATAAATAAAGATGACTTGACTTGTTAGCTCTGGGGAACAATGCACTCTGGAATATAATGCACACAACATATTTTCCACAGAACAAAAAAAGTCCTGTGACTGCTAAAGTGGTATAATGCATGAGTTCCAACTTGAGAATAGAAACAAACTGATGATTCATATGAAAATTAGGGTGACACGGCAACTTGAACTAATCAGGTGGTCCTTACTCAGGCTGGGGGAGTGTTGGTGAGTTTACCATTTTTCATGTGCCATCTCCGGCGATGATGCTGAGCGGGAATCGGTCATTCTCTTGCGGTCCAGAAACGAAAATGGAGAAAAGGCTAATAAGCTGAGACAAAGGGCCTGGGTGAGACAAAGGGAGGGAAAATGTAGTAGGAAAATCTGATTTCTATGCTCTTTATTGAGAGTGGCCTTTCTTATCTTGCCTTCCTAATGTCATAGTACGGTAATGGTAACAAATGAAACTGACGTTAAAAGGACAAACTGTTGTAAAGAGTCAAAATGATGAGCTGAAAGGCTTTTTAGGTCTCTATTATGAAAACAAGATCCAAACATTCTATTTTTTATATTTATGTCAAAGTCCTCAAAGAGAGTCTTAATTTGCTCTTAAGCAAAAATGTTTTTAGTGTCCAGCACTTCATGGCTGATTTTCTTAAAAATAATAGTGGTCAGGGTGTGTCTATTTAATTATATACCTACTTCTGTCAAGTGCCTTTGATTGTTGGCTTGATGATACTGCACAGTACATAACGAATTTCCACAAAACTTTTAGATGATGTCCGCATGCGTCGAAGACTAAGACCAAAAGATAAAGCGCCAGTGTGAAACAGCCTGTAGTTAATCAACTACTGTGGTGTAACATTAATGCCCAGTACATAATGAAGATGTGGGGAATCATGATTTATATTCAATCTTTACAGCCGACAAAGTAGGAACTCCCAAAAGTGGGTACAGTTTGGAGTTTTCTGGAACTATTTTCCTCATAAGTCAAACAAAAACAAACATCAACTTGTGACATCTCAAATCATCTAAATTATTTATACTTTTTTTTTTTTAGAACATACGGCATTAATTACAGTAATATTCATCCATGCCAAACCTACCTTTCTTTTCCATCGCCATTGTCTATTAGTTGTCTTCAGAACTTTCCTAAGGCAGTTGCAAATATTAACTCATTTACTCCCAATGAGGTATAAATATGTTTTTTTAATGTTCTAAGTGTCCCAAAGACGTATTTATACGTTTGTTTGTTTTTTATGCTAGAGCATACCGAAGGCTTTGATGCAGCCTCTCAACTGCAAAGAACGGTTGCAGAAATTGTAGTTATTACACAAACGGCCAGCAGGTGGCAGCAGAGCAAAGGCGATCAACCAGGGCCATGTAGAAAAAAAAGCTCAATTACTTACAATTTTAAATAGATTTTTGAAAACTGATGAAACTTAGCTCTCTTCTAATGCTAATTGCTGCAAAACGGAAACAGATAGAAACATACTTTTTTTCCTGATGAAAGAAGAGACTTTAATCTTTCTTTTAGTAGGTTCCATGCTTTTATAGCAATTGAACACAATTTTCTGTGGGCCTTGCAAAATCAGTCAAAATCCAGTAAAACAGCCGGGAGCGAACGGGACTGCTTCTGTGAAAATGGCTGGGAGTGAATGAGTTAAAATTGTTAGCCTAATAGCATAGATGCCCAAGTCATTTTAAAATTACTGTCACGCTGTAAATAAAATAAGGCCTGTGTGCTTTCTAAAAATCTTTTTTTTTTCCTTTCTTTATGTCAAGGAAGATGTTCAGCCATCCCGGTCATAGTAATCCACAAAGTTTAAATTGAGGGAAATTGACTCTTTCATGGCTGTAGAGATAGTAAAGAGTTTATGCAAGCAACAGAATACGGTAGACTAATTGATCTCACCTTCATTATTATTATTATTATTATTATTATTATTATTATTATTATTATGGGAAACGTGTTTTGAATTAAGAACAATTTAGAAATTGATTCCTTCGCCAAAAGCAAATACAGTAATGCAATACGGTAATTCATTAAATTGTGTAAATTGTGTATTCATGCCATACATGATTTTTTTGCCCATCCCATTAAGGCTGATTCTCTCTCGCTTTATAGGTGGATTTGTCTCCTGCACTGATGGCTCGCATCATCCTCGACAGGTTCCTTCAGGACCTGGAGGGCGGAACGCGTGAGTTTCCATCCGCCATCTCAATCATTGTGTCCATCAGTCTTAATTGGAGTCGTTTGTCTATGGAATCCGCCTTCTATTCCAGCCTTTGCTGTATTTTCCTCTCTGCTCCATCCAAATGTGCAACAGACTACCTCTAGTACGTTTGACGATTGAGTGGTAGGAGGGCCGCCGCCCCTCAACTGCACTTTGGATCAATGCAAGCTCACCTCATCAGTGTTATTTATAACATTCTAGTCCTTCCCCCTTCATCCCCAGTTACATCCATCTAACGTACCTTCTACTCCTCCTCCTTATTCCTGCATCCTCTCTACAACCTTGCTGGGCTCCACTGAGGAAATTGAGTTGGCGAAAAGTGACAAAATAAAAAGCAAACACTGCTGAGGCAGTGCTGATGGATGAGCTGCAGGGGAAGTAAATTCCAGACGATAACATTTTTGTTGAACATGTCAAAGACATTGTCCAGACATTGTGTCAGAATTGTCCAGTACATACATTCAGGCAAGTGCTAGCAAAAATGCATCGGTAATTTCTAGCAAGCGAGTCAACATAAGCTAAGATTAACTATCAGGAATTAATATTGGCATCATGAGTTGTTGAAATTTTTATTCAAGACATCAGTAACGGAAATCGGACTAATCAAAACGAAAGAGCGATGTCTGTAATTCGGTTGCGACCAGTCATAACTGAATTACAGACCACTACGATCATGAGGTTTGTCATAACGGATATCTAGAAATAAGCCAACAATATCTGCTGGGAAATTACGGATATCTGCAACCGAGCTGTAGATAGTGATATAACTTCATGAACTATCTAATGAATTTAATTGCACCCTCATGAATGGCAGAATGACATCATGGATATCTGAATTACTACTTGTTGGTAGTTCCAGATTTCTATTTTTCTTTTCTTTTCTTTTCTTTTCTTTTCTTTTCTTTTTTTTTTTTTTTTTTTTTTTTTTTTTTTTTTTTTTCTTTTTGACCCGGCAAAACTGAATTACAGATAGTATCTGCTAAACATATCCAGTCTTGCTGTGAAATGTTAAGAAGGCTTGACATAGTAATTTGATACTTGCTCACCTAATTTTACAAAAACAAATCACTTTCAAATGTGTAAACATCATCTTGCACCAGTACGAATAGAACAGACCTATGCTGAAGCCTGCGCGATGAACACTGAAGACGTGCTTGCGATTTAATCACCAAAGAGATGAAAGGGGATGTGTGTTATTTTCAAATTCACCACAGCCCGGCGATTTGTCAACGTCAACGTGTGATTGCTTTGGACCTCCAGCACTGTTATCCACTGCTTGTCAAAATATAAGTCGCCGCGGCTTGTAGAGCTGGTCATTCATCCGGGAGACGCAGGCAATCTCGGATGATATTAGACTGCTTCCCTGCATTGCTATACAGTGAAAGCATGATTTGTTGTTGTTTGTCGTATTTGATATCACATTGAAAGTAGTAACGTTTATGAGAGCACCGTTATCAAATGATAAAGAATGTACAAAATGTGACATATACGGTATATTTTAGAGCAGTATTATGTTCTATTATTTATATATATATATATATATATATATATATATATATATATATATAATATATATTAGGGGTGTCACGATTCGCCAACTCCACGATTCGATTTAAATTTCGATTTTGGGGTCACGATTCGATTTTTTTTTCGATTTTTTTTTTTTTTTTTTTTTTTTCGCTCCCCCACTTTATAACACAGAGGCATATGCTTCTGTAGGCTAAGGCTAGTCTATGATCATTGGTTCTATTCATTGTACAGTAAATCTTATTTCAAAAGATCGGCTACATATAGGTGATGCAATTTCCATATTATTTTTGTGTAAATTTATGTAATATATGATAATTGACATTAGGCAGGAATGATCAAATTCAAAGAATTTATTTACAATATAAAGTTAACCGTCTTGTTCTTACTGAAGTGTAAAATAAAAAATAAAAAAACAAAAACAAAAAGTCACAGTGGGTGCCTGCCATCTATTGACTGTTTTTGGTTACAACAGTGTGCTGTGCGTTCCTCTTAAAATAATGTGCAATGTGCAACAACAACAAAAAATATATTGTATCCAAAGTCATGGAACAAATACAGCCTGAACAAACTATATCCCAACATTTACAGTTGCTGGGCATACTGTAGCGTGGTTCAAGTACACTAATTAAATGTTTGAATCCAGCGTTTTCCAAGGCTGCAGGTCTGCTGCTATAAATAGACCTATGGATCTGGCGTTTCGCGCGAGCTGAAGTGTGTGGAAGTTTCACTGTAAATGAGGATGAAATAGTTGGTTGGACCGTTGTTTTCCCACTTCTAGTTGAATTTGATAAATCTAAATCTTTGTGATGCCTGCGTAAATGTCCCGTCATGTTTGTCGTGTTTCCCGTTGTTATAGGCTGGCGGCTCGGGCCCGCCGCCGGCTCCGCTCCCCTAGTATGTATGTGTGTGTTTGTGTCGGCTGGTGCCCGTATAATGGTACTTCAGTTTGAATGCGCCAGCGCGACACTCTGATTGGAGGACTGTGCCAGCGCGACACTCCGATTGGACGACTGTGCCAGCGCGACACTCCGATTGGACGACTGTGCCAGCGCGACGCTATTGTGTATCCGTGTATTATACCCCTATTGGTTATTGTTGTTTCTCCTCCGTTCTGTCAGTTCTGTCAAATGCGGTTATTATTTGTTCACCTTCCACTTTCACTCCCTTGTCAAACCCCTGCCTGAAATTTCAATTAAAACTACTCAGATGTTAAAGTCGACCCGTGTTTATCTACTCTATATTTTCTGTTATTGTGTTACTTCCCTTCCCCTTGACGAGCCGGGCGTAACACCGTGGCCGAGTACAGTACGCGCACATAGCATATCTTGCAACTGTGGTCTTTTTATCGACAACGTGAACGTTGTCGACATAACTCACCGGGAACGCAAAATGTTTCCAAACTGGTGACGAGAGAAGCGGGAGCGGCTTGAAGCACCATTGCTGTGTCTGTCCGTGCTTGCCATCATGACTGCAGGAGAAGTCAGCTAACAAGTGCCGTTAGCTAGTAGCTGAATGGCTGCGTCTCATTTGCTTTCCTGGGAGGTGGCGGTGGCGGCGGGCGCGGGGGGGGGGGGCATCGAATCGTGTGTCCTCTCTTCTATTTCGATGCTCGAAATCGTGACGTAATTTCGATCGATTTCGATAAAAAATCGAAATCGTGACACCCTTAATATATATATATATATATATATATATATATATATATATATATATATATATATATATATATATATATATATATATATATATATTAGGGATGCACGATAATGCTATTTTCAACCGATACCGATAAACCAATAATTTAGAAGTGCCGATGTCGATAACCAATAAGTAAGCCGATAATTGTTTGCAAAATTAACTTGAATACAAATATACTTTCGAGTCCTACTATAAGTCTAACAAATACATTGAAACATTGTATAAACTTTGCCACAACGACAACAGATGGACCAACGTGGCATGTCTATAATTATCATTGCTGGATTTCTTTATTATCTGTATGAAATCAAATTGCCGGTAATTATCGGCAGATTTCTCTATTATCTGGTTCATCTGTTTGACGTCAAATTGGTCGATAATTGCCGATAATTATCAGCCACCGATATTATCGTGCATCCCTAATGTATAATTCTATGTCTATTCTTCAACTTCCAATTTGTTCTAATCAATCAATAGAATCGTCTTTTCCCAATTGGTGACAGAGGAGGATTATTGTCAGACATAAAAGAAGAAGAAGAAAGAAAAAAGGACATTATGAGGATAAGTCAGCCAACAACATTGCTGACTCAACCCGCAAAATGATTTATTTAACGCTACCAGAGTAGCATGTACGAACGTGACAACGAGCTAGCTCTGGCTACACAGTTAACTATAGCGCAGTGGAAAAAAAATGTTGTGAACTGTTCTAAAATATATTGTAGTTTTGTGGTTTGGAGGAGAATGAAAGGTTAATTATGTTTCGTTCTTTAGTAATAATAGTGTTCATCACATTTCTCTGCAACGCCAGCATTGTTTAATTACGGCTTTGTGTATATTAATTGTGTAAAATTGTGACGTGATAGTAGTCTTATTACAAATAGTTGAGTTCAGTTAACTCCCCAATGAAGGTCTGAAATAGAATGGTATATTACACTCGAGTCATGTGTGACCATTATGAAACAATGCCTAGGTAATTGTCTTTTCTGGCAATTAGCTAACGGGCTGCTTCAGAGCTAGTGGCAGGCGTATTTGTCATGCTCCTCCTTGCACGCGAGTTCCTTTCGGACTCCAAAGCATCCTGCAAAGATCAATAGGCTTCTATATAAGGGACATTAACCCTGACTGGGGGAGTGGCTCACTGTCGGGTTTTTTCTTTAATTCTCTCCATTCCCCTTTGCATTTAAAAGATATAGGGATGGTGCCTTTGGGTGCGGGAATATATGTACAATCACCCGTGCTGGATCGATACACACTTTCAAATTGTTTTCTGTGCCTTCCTTGTTTTATTTTGCTTCTTCTTGTCGTCACCTCACCATGACGACCAATTCCCCCTCCCCTCCTTCAGTCCTTTCTGCAAAAAATATCGGCGAGAGTGTCAGCAAAGCAGAATGAAATACTATCTGGTTGCTCTTATAAATAAATCAATGCTTTCAAAGCAGTTTAGTATGTATTGAATATGATATCAGCAATCATAATGATACTTGTCTGGTAGAAGCTGATTTGTCCCAGTTGGGAGGGAAAGGTCACATGAGAAGTTTAATGCAGGTTTTGTCCACTATTTGAAGGTCACACGCTTCCCATGCAAGACGATTAAGGAAACTGAAATCATTCATTACCATTATTGAAACAATCAACTTGTCTATTATGTACTGGAGTTAATCACATGGGTTTCTATGAAGGACTATGTCAAAATTGTACTTTCTAATGAAGTATTGATATATTCTTGGGTAGCTTGGTGGACAAGTAGTTAGCATGTCTGCCTTGCAGTTCGAGGGTTATGGGTTTGAATCTAGCTTCTGGCCTTCCTGTGCTTCCTCTTGCATTCCACAAACATGCATGTTAGATTCAATAAAGACTCATTGTTCATAGGTGTGAATGTTAGCATAAATGGTTCTTTGTCTACAACACAGGTCTCAAACTCGAGGTCCGGGGCCAGTTCTGGCTCGCCACATTATTTTATGAGGACCCCGAACGCAAATCATGGTCAACTTCCATGATCCTTGATAAAATCTGTAGCAGAATTTCAAATAACGAGATTTTGCAAGGATTTTTTGTTACCCTTTTTACAGTAACTTGAACAATTATTGAACAAAATCATTTATTTCTGATTTCAAAACTATTCATTAGCTGCGTATAAGTAATGATATGCTGAGACATTTAAACATGTATTTACTTTCACCATCATAACATCCGCCTGAGGAAAGCCCTCACTCAAAGTGGCCCTCGACAAAAATTACCTTGACTGGCAACAAAGTCCGGGGTGTATCTTGCCTCTCTCAAGACATGAGCTGAAAGTGGATCGCTCAATATATAATTTGATGTAATATTATTATTAAAAAATAGTTGTGGCCTGAACCCTAATAGACGCTCGATACTTTCTGTAACATAGTCAATAAAAGGTACCTGTCCACAAGATTAGAAAATATGATAATAGCATTCACTAAAATCTATACTGTGGAATTTTCTGTTGTCAGTAGCGGCCACAGTGTGGGTGCTCCCGCTCATTCGGCACCCGCCTCCCAACCATCTTTGCTATGCTTCAATCTCATCATCCCTCTTTCTATTCCTCTCTTTGACAGGCGCTCTAGATTTAGACATACTTTTTTTTTTTCTCTGTCTCTTTCTCGAGGAGGCAATTTTGCTAGCTATTTGACCTTTTCCATTTTCCCAAGGCCCGGCTCCAGATTAGATTGCTCCCTGCGTGTTTTGTAACTGTGTGATTCGAGCGCCCTCAAGATTTATTGTCGCATTCCTTTACAGAAGCCCCGTACGCCTGGTTATAAATGTCCCGCGTTTGATGTTAACACCGCGAGAATGTTTCCAGGCTCCTTTTGATCTATTCATAATGGCTCCGGTGTTTTGTAGATAGCTGGGTGTCGCGTTGTGTTGCATCCAGTCAAACTTGGGAGTCCACTGTCATTGTTAAAGCTCTCGCTCACCTGAAGGCAAGGACTGTTTGTCTGTGTGTCGAAATAATGAGAGCAGTAGGACGGGATCGCATACGGAGGAACGATGAGCGATTCTTCTGCAAGTGCGGTGGAGGCGAGCAGCGCCGTGGCACTCCACTTGACAAGTATACTAATTACTCCCTTTCATGAGGGGAGCTCCAGCCAGCCTCTGCCGCAGTCTAATGGCCTGACCTATGTAGCCTCGGTGCTGCCAGATCTACCGCTGCAATTCTTTTACACACATGCACACAAGCACACACACTGGAATGTAGAGTCTCATCTCAGCGCTTTCAGGGAGAATCAGGTGGAAGCAGATCAGTTCTGCCCCAGTAACCTCTTCAGGGAAGCGGCTCCTCCTGCACCACATATAACCACGGGAAGTCTAAAAAGATCTCTTTTTTTTTTCCTAAATGTCCAACCGATGCCCCTCCCACAGCCCCCCACCCCACCCCACCCCACCCCCCCACCCCCTCCACATCTTCTATTTGAGGAAGCATTTAAAAGGGACTAAATTGGAAAATCAAATGAGGGGCTTTAGGCAGCCGTGGAGATTTGCGGAGCTGTCGTCCGGCGTCGCAGAGACTCATCCATCATGTCGCGCAAGTAGTCAATTCCTGGAGTATCTGTAAATGTTTTCAGATATTAGCCAATTTATATGCTCCGAGATTCATCATGGAAAATCAGCTTTAGCGCGGCGTACATTATCAGGTCCTGTCTCTCCCTTGCTCCATGAAGTTTGATGAACGAGTGCACCCCCCCAACACACACTCCACAGCTCAATGGCTCGGGTTGCATCGGGGCGGCGGGAGTGTGGGTGGGTGTAGTGCCGGGATGGTGGGCATGTAAAGGAAATGGCTAAGTGCCCCTCCCACCTAACTCCACCCCGCACACACAATGTGGATAAAGTGTTTTTTTAATTAATAAACAAACTTGCAGAGGAGCTCATCAGTGTCAGAGGCAATAACAATCGTCATCCGTTATTGTTTATTACGGTCGTCCCTCAACAAATGTTGCTATCTAATGAGGTTTCTCAGCATTTGCGATAATGACTTTTTCACCCTGGCGGAGGAATTGAAAGAAATGACACACGTGAGCCGTGATAAATCAATGTTATTTTTTTGTTAGCTCGTCTTCTTTTGGAGTTTTATATACCAACGCAGCCTCCTGATTTGTTTAGCAAATCCCAATGGAGGCGTAGCGTCGTATTTGTTGTTTTCCCTCCTTCTCTGTTCTTGCCATGTTCAGATGCTGAAGGTGCGATACGGCGCCTTAGTCACAATTTATACCAACGCGGGACAATTACTGTAAATTTGGTGAATGTTTACAAGGGGGCAAATATGCGCTGCAGGGCTTTGTTCTCTGTGTCTGGTGCTCTTCAGATTGTGCTTTTTATATTCCTCTATTTTATGTATGTCGTTGCTTGTAGTGTGTGTGCGCGTGCATGTGTGTGCTCTTGCTCCAGAGATGAGCTCAGAATGTCATGGAGGAGCGATGCAGTGCAAGGCGGGGGCGTCTTTTAATGTATGCTGATGTCGGAAGCTGCAGCGATGCGAGGGACGCGGGCGCCCTGTTGTTATTTACTGCTGTGTTTGTGCACACCATCGAAACCGAGCCAGGGCCTGCAAAGGTATTACAGCGCGTGATGAATGAGCATTAGGGTAAATTCATTTTAAAAGCATGGTGATTTATTAGCGGCCTGGCCTTCGATTTTCATCACGTCGATGCTTGGCTGGAATTCCACAATGTCAGCGCCAAGGTTATCTTCTTTATGGCTATTTTTAACCCCACTACAGCAAAAAAATATATGTATCTAGCAGGAGGAGAAGAGCAACCCGTATTGTGATGAGTCACCAAAATGTAGCGGAACCACCAAAGTTGACCGTGACACTCGTGAACCACAGATTTGTGCGGAATTAAAGACAAATGGTCCTGTGTCAACAGTATTTTATGATTGTGGATTGTGAATCTAGGTGTGAAGTGTTGTTTGTCTATATTGCTTGCAGTTCTGCAAGTACCCAGGCTTCCTCCCACATTCCCAAAAAATGTGCATGTTAGGTGGTAAAAAAAAATGGGTTTCACACAAGCACATAATGAAATAATCGCTAATGTAATGTAACCCTTCTACCTCTACATATTCAGAAGTTATAATCATATTGTAGCTTGGTATTCAATGACAGTATCGTAAGCTGATGTAGCAGTATCTGTCTTAACTCAGTGTTCCTTCTTATCAAACAGCACTAATACGATAGACTCACATACATGAAGTTCCAAATGAAAGTCTTTTGTTGATAAAAAGTTGATCAATAGCAGCTCTGGTAGGAGAGTCTGGGAATAGCAAAAAAACAGGAAGTAGAAATATTCCAGACACTGACAATATTGACCTCTCATTCTTTGATCTGTCTGAATTTGAATCATTTAATTAATTTATATTTGGTTTTTTCCTGTGTGTTCTCTGCATTCGCCACGAGCACGGATCCGCTAATTAACAAGTGTTAAGTTAGTGGCTTGGTGTTGAAGTGCTGCCTCCAACAGTGAAAATCGAATATGTGTTTTATGAACACTACACCCCATATCTCTCCCTCTCGCTCTCGCTCTCTCACTCGCTCGCTCTGTCCGTCTGTCTGTCTATCTGTGCGCTCAAGTAGAGGTTGCTCACCTTGTCACAAAAAAAAGCCGTAAAGACACAGGCACCTCAGTAGAGAGGACAGGACGAGTGTTGGCTTAAAATGGAGATCATTCTTGATCCGCTGTGTATTTTGGCAAATACATGTCTAATTTGGCGGCTCGGCAATAAAGTGCTGCCTCCACGACTGAAAATGCAAATAATGTTTTTATGAATCTTGTTTTCTTTACACTGTGGTTCACCACTTCCATCCACAAATATAAGCCGTTTGCACCATTGTAGACCCTAGCTCTATTCAGGTTGCCATGGTAATGAAAACCACACTCAACGTTGGCCCCTCAGTAGAGGGGGCGGGATGATCAGGGGGTTTATTTGCACGAGGCAGTAATATTTCATTGAGGTGTAATTCTTCATCCTTAGGGTATTTTGATAAAAGTTTGTCAAAAATTACAGACATGTTATTAAAATGCCTGTTTTAAATTGTGAAAAAAAATGCATAGAATGTCTCCTTTAAGGCAACTTCGAGTGCTCAAGTATTGGACTTTGGAAGTTCACTGTACAAAACAATCTTAGGGGACTGAGAGGGATAATAGCCTGTTACTGAAGTGTGTATTTGTGTGCGTTATGTGAGACCAAATTGTGGTGGTGGTCAAACCTCCAATTATGAGCACTAGTGAGACAAGGGCTTTAATGGCTACCGTTAGCCTTCAGGGAGGTTTAATACACATGACTGTTTTGCAGAAGCAGCGTCAAATCTATAAAAGGACCATTAGGACGAGGGGTGGAAAAAAATCAATCCAAATGCCATTAAAGTAGAATAAGTTGCCAATATTGCTGATGTGGTTGCAGCTCCTTTGATTTTCCTTCAGATTATTAGGCACACTCGAGTAGTGACTTTGTTAAGGGAAAACAGTGTTGTCTGTGAAGTAATACGTCTCCTGGCTTCATAAAGTTTGCCGCCTCATATTTCCCCTGCTTTATTGATTACCCATTATCATTTGTCATGAGGTGTCCTAACTCAAGGGGAAATTACAACCCCTCTTTCCTGCTCGGGAGTGTGGTATGGATCCGCCGAGGAGGGGGAAAAAAAGAAAAAGGGACCAACCTCGGAGAGAAATGAGCAAAGAAATAAAGCCGGTCCTTGGCAGTTCTGAGAGGGAGTGTGTGGGGTTATGAGCTGGAGGGTGAGGCTAAAACAGAGAAGGTAGCACAAATAAAAGAGGTGTCAGCAAGGAGGGAGTGCTTAAGGCGGCGTCCCTTTTCCACCATGCTTTCTTTATTCCGTAGATGAGTGCTCGAAGCAGTGCTCGTCCTCCTCACAGCTAGAAAACCCGTAAAAGACCATCAAACAGGTTGAGCCATTCAGTTTTTGTCAGTTTGGATGTTCTCCATACACAATTTTCTAAATAAGCAAGGGATTCTCTGCAGTGTTGTTCCAGGGGCCATCCATGCCTGAAATGTGAATTGAAACATTCCCATGTATTGTCTGTAATACGGCGAGCCTGTCAGGAGCACGCGTCTGTATATATACTGTAGATCACTAAAATGGCGCGCCTCCGCCATTTCGTCACACAATGTTACAATCCATTTAATCCAAATCTTTTTAAGAAATGATTTAAGGGGTTTTTTCTGGCTCTCTTTTCCTCTCTCTCCAGTTGCGGTACCCAGGGAAACCCATCCGGCAGGCTTTGCTGTCTGATTTATATTGTTAGTAGAGTAAGAATGGGGATGAGACATGTAGAACAGCCGGCGTTTGTAACAGATAAACTGCATGGAGCTCCTGTGCTCTGGACTGAAACATTTACCTATTGAAGACCTGTATAGATGCCAAGTGGCTGTTTTTTAATGGAGTAGTCTGCTAATCCAGCACTAGGAAGTTTAATTCAGTTAACTGTATGTTTTCTTTTTTTTTTTTTTTTTTATCCCTACTTCAAAAACCAGGACCATTTTCAGTTTGGTAGTGAAGAAAATGCACGTTCATGTTTTTTTTTTATATATGTGTGTTTTGTTTTTTTTTTAAATGTATATTGATTTTTATTCAACTTTACTTTTATGCGCATCATCATGTTTGTCATTCGGTTTTGTCCTCTTCTTCTTCACAGCCTCTAAATCAGTCCTCAACAGTATGCTCAAGGAACCATCGTTAATACCAGACCAAACCTTGGCCAAGAACGTATACCAAGTAAATTCTTAGTTTTGTTGCATCCAACAACTATCTGAATCCCCATATTTACTCCTTGCTCCTTACTGTATAGCATTCCTTCTCTCACCTCTCTCTCTCTCTCTCTCTCTCTCTCTCTCTCTCTCTCTCTCTCGCTCTCTCTCCACATGCTGTAATATTTCTATCCCCCCCCCCCCTCTCCTCAGTGCACAGTAAACGACTGCTGTTATGGACCACTGGTAGACTGCATCAAACAGTATCCTATCCCATAAAATTTTAAGCTTGAAATTGACGAGGAGCTATTGAAGGGGATGAGATGTGTCTGCCTTCACCCCACATAAAAGTTCTGCTTCACGGAGAAAGCGTTTGCCATCCCTCTACTGCAAATGATACAGGATGTAGAGGGAGATGTAGGATGGCTGGGATTCTAAATGCCCATGCTCACCAGGTGGATCGGCGTAAAGAGAGGGGGAAAAAAAGATGAGTTTGGTGGTATTGAATGAAAGCAAATGGTATTACTCCCAGCTGGCTTCCTTGTATCATATGAATATTCTTACTTTCTTTTGTCATCAGTCAAATACAGTTCAGCACCATGGAGAGTTCAGATCACATTTTTCCAGCATGGATAGAATTAGTCACTTAGGCAGTCCAGATCAACATTCACATGACAAATTAACTAAATTGAAACATGCTTACTCCAAGTATTATTTATTTCAAGTTCAATTATACATGTATAATCAGTGATTATTTGATTAACTCATCCACGACTAGTTTTTCAATGAAGAGTTCCTCATATTGCCAGCCGTTTTAGAGCATTTTTACTGATATTTGAAGACCGAATAAAATAATGTGTTCTGATACAATCTGGGCATCAGATCTACTGAAAGAAAGAGTAGAGACACTTCTTTCACCAGAGGAAAATGTTTGTTTCTACTTTTTCCTCTTTTGTAATCAGTGGGCTGGTTTCCTCAAAACACCAGTTTCTGACCAAAAAGCAGAGAAAATTAGTTTTTTATGAAAGTCAATTAGAACAATTTATATGATGCTAACACTTTTTGATTTTGTGACTCAAACTAAAGCAATACTGACAAAGGGTTTTTTATTGCCTCAATAATGATTCAGGCATACAACTATGAAATGCAAAGCTGACTCATCACTTGGTTGGGTAGCACAATTACCCAATTCATGTAATGGGCCACCATTCACCTTCTCTATGCAGTAATTTCACTGATCTCGTTTCACATTCCAAGGTCCATAATTAATAATTCAAACTAAGAAAGTATGATTATGCTGTTACGTTACGACAGATTTAAGTTGTGATATGTTATGTATGTACGTTATGGAACAATTTCAGCCTCTCCTTCCAATTCCTTATTAAAGAAATGCACTTCAGAGATTTCATATGAGTGCTGATTGAGGATGACCAGAAAACTTGATTGTGAACTTGTGCTTTGGATTAGTAAGTTGCATGAAGAGAAACGACTTTTACGTTGCGTAATACACAATAGGTTTCGTAACACACATGTCAAAGCAGGAAAAGCAATGGTTTTGTACACAAATAATGTTTCTTATTATTTGCTTATACTGCATATATTTTGTGCTTTCGTAGACAATTGCTTTTGCAATCCTTGACTCTGTACCCACAGTGCTATTGGCCAAGAGCATGAGGTGTTACTCTGTGACAAACTCAAGGAGAAGAATTTATCCTTTCTGGGTAAGTCGTCATTTGACCTTTAAACCCTCTTCTATAAAATTGCAGTTGTCATTCAATTGTAGCCTTTGTTGCAGGGTTTGTAAATAAAGACCTGTTTATGATTGATTACTGCAAAATGGATGTGTAATTTTATTGCTAATAGCTTCATGTTAGTAAAAGTGTAATCTCCCTCCTGATGACAAGCATATACTAAGTTGTACTGTCATCAGTTCTATTTCAAGGTCATTAATTTTGTCAAACCTGGTGATAAAATGTTTATTGTAAAGGTACCGAACTTTCCCATGCCCCACCAATACTTACGCAATGCTGTTCCCCAAAAAGTTAGAAGAAAGTATCCTCTGACACCATTTCACCAATGGACACTGTATTTATGTATTTGTGGACAAAACAACATATGAAAAAGTGGCCGAGACATGAAATTTTCCATTTTGGTTTGAAGCCGCCATTGTGGGCTGTATTCAAGACTTGTACTTTGACAAAATCTTCCCCGGGAGCCTCCCAAATGTGTCTGTTGTAATCAGGTATCCAAGACAGATGCACAATGCTGAATTACAAAGAATTTCAGCCTTACTCTACCGTGGGTGGAGAATGGTGACGATCATTTTCTCAATTTTCATTCACCAGGAAAAAGGAAAATCTTGATCATCATCAAACCCGTTGGGTGTGATGAAGACGCCAGCCCTGACAGTATCCAATGACAGCTTTTTCTCTATTACATTGTCCCATATTTAGCAAATTTCGACTGTTGAATTTGTCCAGGTTAGCACCAGTCGGTATCTGGTTTCTTAGACAAATGTGTGATGCTAAATTGTGATTTTAAAGAATTCCCTCCCCAAACCCAGTCATGGCGGTCCTGTACATGACCTCCCCAAATTTAGTCATGAGGACGTCTGGAAAATTAACGACACATGCTGTTTGTGGTACTACGATGAACCTCACATGAACATCAGTATAAAGTCTTTTGTTTAGTCAGCGCCGACAAAGTAGTTTCCACTGTGCCCGGTTCTAGATTTGGAATTATGAATTTGCCCCAACCAATGTTAATCAAGGTGCAGTGTCCATGTGTGAAATTGGGGAAGTTATTATTTAACCCCCGCTTCCCCTCTCTCCCACCCCCATCCCATCATCATCATCCCATAGGTCAGGTGAGTGAAGGATGAAAGTCATTCCTTGTGTCATTAAGACCACATCATTTATTTGGACCCGCGGTGTTGACCTTTCTTCACGGCTATACAGAGGACTGTTCTAAAACTGTCAGAGGGCACGAGGGCCACTGAGGCAACCTCACCCCAGTTGATAAATGGATTGGAAATAAGCTACCCAACAGCAGGGACGGACCATTAATTTTAATCAAAGGTGGTGTAAAAAGGCGATCAGAGCCACATGACAATGTCAACAGCCCAGCCGCGGCAAATAGCGGCCCCCTTTCCTGGTGCAGACACATTAGCAGAGCCCAGGATGCCCCCCGTGCACCACAGGCCTCTGGCAGCCCCTCTGACCTCACTTTCGGCTCCTCTTTCTCCATCCTTGGCTGATGCTGCCTCTTTACTGACACCAGCACCCTCCATCTCTTCTCAATTCTCCTCCGTGCCCCATTAGTCGAGCTTGACTGGAGACAAAGAGGCAGGCCCTTGGAACCGAATGACCTGGTCAGCCCGAGATTTAATGGAGAAATCAGGTGTTGTGCGGATAATGGCTGAAGTGTGCAAAAAGTCAAGGACAATGGCTGCAGTCTGTGAGGATCGGGGTCGGGCTTACTCAGGCTATAATGCCAACCTTGTCCCCTCGCTATATATTTTATGAAGCTTCACCAAACTACAAACTGGAGCTTCAGCGTTTTTGTGCAAAGACAGCAAATACACAGCAATTGTTGAAAATATTACACTTCACACCATGGAAACTTTGCAAACAAAGTATTGGTGAAACCTTTGGACCGATCTTGTGCAATCAAAGATGATTCAAAATCAACTCATCTGCCCTTTGTTTTAGATGAAAACCAACTGAGGGCTAAAGGTTATGACAAAACACCTGATATCATCCTGGAGGTTCCAGTCGGTTAGTATGTTTTTCACCATTTTCTTCATGTGAATTCTCTTTTGTTAAATTGAACTATTGAACTGAGACTAAATTGAACTATGTAGTTGGTGCAAATATGAATGGTAATGATTTTGGTGGTATGACTTGATGTTTATCTGTGTTCATGGAAAGCTGTGGAGGGACACATTATTCATTGGATTGAGAGCAAAGCATCATTTGGAGATGACCACAGTCACCGCACCTATCTCAACGAACAGTTTTGGAGCTACTGGAACAGGTCAGTCTTTGTTTCCAGATTCTCCTTTTACATTTCATTTCATTTTCTAATGTCCTCTTTTGCTGTTTTTATCTTGTTCTTTCTTTTATTGTTTGTTACTTTATTGTTTTAACCGGCTTCTTTGTTACGACTCATATAAACTCTTGGACTCTTCTGATGTCCGTACTGTAAATGCATAACAAAAGTAGTAGCGGCTCACATATTGATGGTTCCCCTAATGTTTTATCCTGAATATATCTGTAAATTAATATAAAATGGAAATAAATGTGAAATGTATTGGTCCCAAGAAATGACAGCACACATCATTTCAATACATACTGCAAAATATGCAAAATATAAAATATACACATAATTTGAACTTCCTTCTGCTAGTCATGGGTGTTTTGACAAATTTCTTTGACCGACTGTGATAAAATGCACCATCAATTCAAACAGAGAAATCAATCCATGACAACTCTGTTGAAAGGAGACACAGCAAGTAACAACGTCAGCATAGTTTTACAGCTGTGCCGGACGGATGTCTAAACTTGATTAGACCTTGCTGATGCTTGTCTTGATTCTTACCAACTGACTAATCAATTACTATAGTCATCCCAACAGCCCTAACTGGTGCCATGGGAAAAGGTGCAATGCGGTTGAAAGGGACATGTTTTTTCAATTCCCGTCTTCAATTGGCCTCATTGAATACCTCAAAACAAATCAGAGGACAACAAAAGCTAATGAGTCTGTCTCAATTTTTAAACTAAATTGATATAACAGTGACAAGAGTTTGCATGAGCAGTAGTAGTAGAGCTAGCAAGAGAAGCAGACCAAAAATAGATTTTCTTCAGTCTTCTTTCTTGTTTGGTTTGGATTGAAGAAAGGCTCTTTGGTTTGCATCTTTTATCACAGCGCAGCCAGTTACCCGTAGGTCAAACCATCATGATACTTACATGCTGATTGGAAGGTTAGGGTTATCCTGAGCCTTACATATATAGCCCGGAGGTGTCTTTCATTGATATTCTGTGGCACAGCCTTGTCCAAGTGTATTAGACAACTGACAATGTAGATCCCATCAAGTCAGCCTGAAGCCCGATCAGATACACATTGTTGTGTCAGAACAGAAATGTAAAACTGTCAGTCCCAACCTTATCCAGCAGCCGTTACTTTTTAATTGACATTTAATGTTGACATTTCAAAATGTGAAATCACTTTCCATTCGTCGTTAGACCTTTTACATCATCGTCACAGGTATTTATGTCATTTTGGGTCAGTGCTTGATCGTATAAACAGAGAAACGAGCCCTAAAGGGCTGATGTTTAGGTTGTTTGTCCAATCCTTTTTGCTTCAGATTTCTACAAACCCTGGAGCTTTTATTTATTTATTTATTTTTTTTAAAAAGAATCCACAGCAGACTTTGTGATTACTTCATTGCCCTTGATTGACACATCCACTGATTTGCTTATTTACCCAAATTCCCTCTTTGGTTTAACCGAGCTGCTTCGTCCTTTGTGTTAATTGCTCTTGGTTTCGAAAAATAAGGGGTGCTCTGGGAACGTGGTTTTGTCGAAAGAAGAGGGGGAGAAAAAAAACAAGTAATTTTCTCTCCAAAGCTCTAACCAACTACATTTATCATCCAAACAATAGTCTTGCCAACACACTAACCCTATAATGAACCCCTCTTCAGTGGAGTGAGGGGTAATGATGCTTCACGTGCAATGCTCCAAAGAAAGAGGAGGAAAAGCTGGGGAAAAATGACTGGAAAAATGTTCGTGTGGAATCAAACGGCCTGTTCAAGCCCAGTGCCCGAATGAGGCGGCCGAAGTGGCGGCTATTGGCGTCGTTCAGCTATCTATCTTGGCTGGTGGCGTTTCAGAGCCGACGAGCCCCTCTGCTCTGACGGATGTTCAGATAATTGAGTTATCTATCTCACCCAACGATCAGAGTTGCATAAGAATTATTCACCTGCTGGTGAATATTAAGCACATAATGAGCCTCAAGTATTTTGAGAGAAGTGGATAATGTATCATTTCATATATTATCACCATAAGGAAACAAAGACTATTTCACCAGTCAAAGCATACAACATTACTCACAGGGATAAACTGTAATCTCTCTGCTCCGTGGCATGGGGTGGCATGTCTCAGTGGCAGAGTGGTGGTCTCTCATCCATGAGGTTGTGGGTTCGGTCCTCACCCCTGGTGGCCATGTCAAAGTGTCCTTGAGCAAGACACTGAACCCCGAGTTGCTCCCAGTCGATGTGGCAGGCCCTGCATGACAGCAGCCAATCACCAGTTTGTGAATGTGTGTGTGAATGGGTAAATTTGAGGCAATATAAAGCGCTTTGGGCACCATATGGTATTGATAAAATTGCTGTATAAAAAGCAGTCCAACAATTGTGATTACTGGAGTTTTGTGGGGGATCTTTGCTGCCTCCTCTTCTTCATGCTCTTCTTCTTTTTTACACTGCATGTCTCCCACTAAACAAACCTCAGTTCTGTTCGGCATTTGCAGCACGATGTGGTAATACACTAAAGACGCATAACTCTAAATTCATATTGTATTCATACCCATAGCAACCCATAACATAGCAGTTCCTATTGCAAGGCTGTTACTATGCACATACTGTATTTTATACCCATTTTATCATGGTCATAACAATTCTGTTGACTAATGAATGTGATTACCAGCCTCCACCCCTAAAAAGGCTGCCTTTCAAACAGACCATTGGGACTATCTGGTTGAATATTATTTTTATTTTTATTTTTTTAAGGACAAATATGGGGCACCAGCATTGCAATAGTGCTAACCCCTGGTGCACTGCATCGCTCAATGGAATCAATCAAAATGCTAAAACAACGGACATTATCATCGTACCTCACAAACCACAAGGGCAATTGAGCTGCCTGACTTTCTTTTGTACCTTAATCTTCCTTTTATTTGTTTTTAAGTCTAACGATATGCATCTTCTGACAAAGTCCACCCATTAAGTATGAAAGATCTATGTAGTATTTAATTGCCTTCCCTAGTGCAGTAGTACAGAATGAAAAAAATCAATAATGCTAAACAGAATTTAATGTGAGAACTGGCACAAAATAGCTTTGAGTCATTGCATAGTAGATTAAAAGAATAAATGTTTCATCTTTTCTTCACATTTATCCCCATGGTGACCAGTCCATAGATGCCACCAACCCCCCAAACTCCGTCAGCTGTGAGATTTGTAAACTGCAAATGTTGGACGTTGGCTCCCTTAACAGAGGCGTGAAAAGGTTAGCTCTGATAAGGAGCTGTCAGGCGTCCACAAAAAAATGATTGATAACAATATAATGGTACAGTATGCCTCATTTCTCCCTCATATGAAGCAGGGGTTAAGACTTTGGGTTTACCTTAATACATCATCTGTCTTGACCACCTGGAAATGTGTTCAGGTGCAAACATGCATTTGTATTTATTTATTTTATACATGCTTTGGAAATGCTAGGATGGAACACAGTCATTTCATGGATGCTTCTGGTATTTTTTCCACCCTTAAGAAATTGTGTTAATAGAAACAATTTACTATAGGGTGGAACTGTCTCACATTCAACAAATCTGTTAACTAAAGTTGAATGTGAAATAAAATTATTGATCCTTGGGGTATTCTGACAACTAAATCCTACCAAAAGACTCTGAAGGTCTGAAAGTGTGTCAGTTACAATTTTTATTTTTTTTTACTTCCTGTACTTTGTTTTCAAACTATGAATTATAAGAAACTTGTCATGTTATTAATCTGCTCACTGACACGTTGGCTAACAATGAGACAGAACGGTGTCTGTGATGCTCGTTATGAGTTGACAGCTGCAATTACACCGCTTCTGATCTTTGTGAACTTTTTCCAATTACGGTCAGAAACCGCACGCTATGGGTTTTGCCGCGCTAATTCCGTTAATGCCTGTCAATTGAAGCAATTTCATTTCTTGATTCAACATTGTCCTATTTTAATGGACATGCCTATCATGTTTTTTTTTTTTTTACTTTTCCAAATAGCTTAGTACTCTATTACCTGAAGGTAATGATGGGGGCCTGAGAAAATCATTGCTGACTTGTTCCAAAAGCCAGAGTTAGTTAAAGATAGAATATTATATTTGTTTGGTTGGGTTATATTTTGTGCAACTGGGTCATCCTAGCGCTAGCGTAGATAGGAGATGTCACCTGAGACACAGCGAGAGATCACCCAAAGACCGTGACCATTGCTTTTGATTCAATGTGGCTGGACGTGACAAGGCTTCCCCGAGGACAGGTCCCAGCACTTCTAGGGTGACAGTGTCACACCTGCAAGTTCTGTGTCCAGCCACAACAAAAAATCGGAGAGAAAATGAACATTTGAAGCAACCAAAATCAAGAAAATTCAAATATATGGACAAAATATTTCATATTTGCACATAATGTCCAGTTTTTCCACTCCAGTTTTCTAAATTATTTATTTATTCATACATTATCGGAACTGCTTATTTATTTATGTATTTATTTATTTATTTATTTATTTGCACTGTAGGTAGGAATTTGTAAGAGCACCCTGAGCAAAATGAACTTTAAAGTGATGGAATAGGGAGTGTTAATGGAAGAAACAAACATAAACATATAATTAAATGGAATATAAATTAGTTTTGGGGACGCTGCATAAGAGCTCAGCTTTGTTGGATTTATTTTATACAGACTGGTGGCAATTAAGAGTTATGTGCTCAGCCTGTGCAGTATTGTGATTAAAACTTGGGACAGTACACCTGCTAAATTATTTGGGGACAGTGCAGCTGCAATTGTCACAGTGAGCTTCCCAGCACGAAAATGTGAACTGAAAAGAAGTTTTGTCATAGGTGACATGGCATGACTCCTTCTTGTGACTGACTCCAAGTTAGCCCTTCTGGTTTGCACCTAACTACAAGATGCACTATTTAAATAAATGCACAATATCAGCCAACACAAACATCTCAGGTTTGATAAGTCACATTGCACATGCTAAGTTTTATTCACCTGTTTATTTTATTTGTAGAAATGTAAGCGATATTTAATTTAGCTCAAATTTTTGTTGTTGTTTTGAGATTAAATGACATGTTGTTTTAATTATTACAGTATTACTGCATGTTGCCTGACTGTCCCTTTACAATTTGAGTTTGAATACCACTGCAGTAGACATAATTATTACAGTGGAGTTCTGTTCCTATGGCTGCAGTGCATTTTGTACATCGCTAAGTCTATGAATAAACAATGCTAAGGCACTATTAAAGTCATGATTACAGTAAATATTTATGAAAAAAAACACTTTTAGGCCATGCATATAAAACAATCAAATCAAATAGTAAATAGGGTGGTAATCATCATTCTGCTTCATGATGACTAGTTTACGCAAAATAGTTTGTGTGCCATTCGTAACCTCGAAATGTCATGTGTCATGACCATCTTCGCCCTATTATTTCTACCAAGCAAATAAGCAAAAGAGCCATATGCAAGGAAAATTAAAAATATTAATAAAGTCCTATTTATTTGTGAAGGCAGCATTATTAGCTCCACTGATAAAGCATAAGCACATGTGACATTGCTTTCCTCTTATTTATAGTTATGGGCACCCCATGCTGTGCAGGAACGTGGCCTCTTTTATTGTTTCCTTTGTTATGACATCCTCTCATAGAATATCCACAGCCAGAGAAAAAAAAGGGGGTTGGGGGGGAAATGGGTCTCCACAATGCTAGTTCCTTTAGGGCTTTGCAAGTGTTTGTTTTGAGGCGCCACGGCACACAGAAGTGCAATGCCGTCGCCCACCCTTCTGCACAGGAATCCTGGAGTATTAACTCCAAATGACAAGTAAGCTGTGATGCTTCAAGGATTTCATGCTTTTAAGGATGCACATTTGGGCACATTGTTTAAGGCATCCGCGGTGTAATCCGCACTCTCAGGTCTCTCCAGCAGCCTCGGGATTTAGCTTTAGTTAAGCCCTCCATGTCTACCATTTATATAAGTAAGGTCATATGTGTGAATTATCCAAATTTGTCATTTAGCATTGAGACTCAGAGCCGGTTTTGACACGGCCGCCACGCACAAGAATGGCGCGGTAGAGAAAGTGGCATCTCGGTGGTGCATATATCCCTCCTCCTGTCCTCCTGCTTGGTCGTGAAGCTGTGAGATGGAGAAGAAAGCCTCAAGTAAAATGAGGTGCGAGAGTGTCAGCGCTGTGAATTCCTTTTTTCTTTTTCTTTTTTGGGCACTGGAACTTTTTGAAAAGATGAATGTCCATGTTTTTTGTCAGCTTTCACAATGTATAACATCAGAATCACAGAGAAACACTTCTTCACCTCAGATTTCTTTTTTCATGCTGTGCCCCGCTGGGCTTAGACCAATATTTTTATGCTGAAAGTGTGACTTTAGTATAGGTTTTCATCGTGAGTATTTTCTATGCATTTTCCTGTTTACAACAGCAGGTTTGTGTTTAGAATTGATATACTATGGGGGGCACAAATTCCCAAATTGTGTACAGTATGTTGTGTATGTTTCCTTATATTTCCCCCCTATTTATGTAGTGCTTTAATTTTGTTAATCATATCACGTCTGTCCGATTTTATCTGATTTGAAAAAAGCATGCTATTTATTTGTTATATAGAACCATGTTTCATTGACCTCTAATCATGCAATGTTTTTTTCTTATTACTTTCCCCCAAAACCACTTAATATTTTTTAAACCACACATCCAAAATTTGTCATATTGCACAGTTTTTTTTTCTCAAATATAAATTCCCTTCTGTTTGAAACAAATAGTGCTTATAATGTGTTTTGTAGGGTTATTATGTTAATTGTTATAATATCACTATCTAATTATATCCAACTCTTCATGTTCACTGACAGCAAATCTAATTTAAGCAAGTTCATCACAATATATGTAAATACAGTAGTCCCTGATTTTGGACCATAATTTCAGTATTGTTGTCCCGTAACCTGGACTGGAGGAAGGACTGAACCAAGAAATTCCAGATGAATCATGTCATGAGAAAATACGAAGCTCAAGAGGACTGAATTTACTTGAGTGTGAGGAAAATTAAGGTTTAATGTGGGAAATGAAGGATTATTTATCAGTATTGGAGATTTTCTCTCTGAATGTTCTGAATTATTGTTTCCAATCCAGAGTTGTATTAAACACAACAATACTGCCCCGAGCTGTTGTCTATAGCTGTAGCTTACCAGTAATTATTTATTTTTTTAAATTAGTTATGCATAAATCAACAGTGCCTCAGCTGGATGCAACCAAGCACTGCACCCTCTTTGCATCTTTCTTTCTTTCTATTTTTTTTTTTTTTTTTTAAGATGATTACGCGGAAATTAATTCCAAACATTTAACATTCTTATTTTTAACAATCAAGTCATCAATTATCTTGGCCCAGCCCTACGAAGGGGAAAATATAACAAAACCAATGCAATAAGCAACGACACTAATTTATTAACATGTCACAGACTATTACACAAATACACAAAGTTGTGTAAAAATTACTACATAATCAGAATATCCGAAGAAGGTGCACATGCAAGTCTTTAACTCCGAGATCATAAATTATTTGGCTCCTTATCTAGGTTTAAATTTCCATGTTGTCTACCAATGTTTGGGCCGTTCTATTTGAGACGGTGCAGCAAATACGTTGTTTTGTACCAAATGACAGACCAAGGAAACAATGCTTCATATTTCTGCCTTTTGTGTTTAAAGAGCCGCTCTGTGTGTACCAGATAATGCGCCGGTACTCGTGCTCTGTGGAGGCCCATCAGTCACTGTGCAGGGCTGCTGGCTTGTGATAAGTGTTTTCTTATAGATAACCTAGACAGCAGGCTCCTTTTTATAGGTCCACTGTCCCACACATAACCTTGTTTTTTTTTTGTGTGTGTGTGTGTGTGTGTGTGTGTGTGTGTGTGTGTGTGTTTTTGTTTTTTTTATCCCAACCCTAGTTAGTTTTGCTCTTTTTTTTTTCCAGTTGTAGTTTTCCTACCTCCTTCCACACCTTTTACAAATGATCCATTGTTGAGGTATTACATTCCATGCAATCAATGATGATATAGAAGGAAGATATCATTGGAGGAAATGTAATTCCCTGGTTAAGCTAGGCATGCATATGTATTTTGGTGGTTTCCTCATTCAGAGTGGATTTCTGCTTTTAACAAAAATATCCTGATTAAAGGCTCTTGCTGATTTATAGCAAGCTTTTGATATTCTGAAATTTGTCTTCCTTTTTCCTCTGTTCCTACTTTTTTTTATTGGCATAGCTCCCAAGCAGCCATTAACTGAGATGATCCTATACAATAACAATAATTCTAAGCAGTTGTAAAACCACAGAACCATAAAACACCTTAAAATCAATCCATGCCCCACAATAAGTAATGTCAAATGCTGTGATGCTGTTTTGAATTTCCATCCATCATTCCTCATTTTTGCTTAGACGAGGATTTTCAAAACTTTCGGTCTTCGGATGACCTCATCACTCAACCGGAATAGCTTTGATATAGGGTTGGGATTTTTTGTTTCCATGTGTTGGACCTTTATCTGATTGTAGTTCATGGCAGTCGTTTTTGATTGACATACCGTAAGTAACGGATTTTAAAGGCCAGAAGAAGAGGTATTTGTTTTTGTATGATATTTCACAATTAATTCTCTTCAGGACCTTGTTGCTAGACACTGAAAGAAATACAAGCACATCTGAGTCTTTCCTCACTGGCCTGGCATTTGTTAAAGACCTTCGTCAGGACCCATTTCCAGTCATCTTTTTTTTTTTTTTTCTTCTCAGGCAGCCCTCTCCTCTCAAACTGCCTCTGTTTTGAGTTTCACGTCTGTCCGCCGTCTGATTGCCTGATAGCTTAAACCTTGCTGCCTGCGTCTCTCTTAGTGGGAGTGTGTAATCAAAGACACATGAGTAGCCTGTGTCCAAGTGCTGACCTTCTGATTATGCTCATCAATTGTGAGGGTAAATATACAAGCGCCATGAGCTTTACAAATTTGTCTCCAAAGTATCCGTCGTTCTAAAAACAATAATGCCATATTAAATTTTGTACATGTCACTTTTTTCTGCTGCATGCTAGTGACTGATGGTGTAGTGGTACATTAGCCTGACTTGGTGCAAGTAGTGTGGGTTCAGTCCCCACTCAGGAACTGTGTGAACGTGAGAGTTAATGGTTGTCTGTATCTATGTATGCCCTGCAACTGACTGATGACTAGTCCCAGATGTAGTAGGCCTCTCGCACCAAAGTCAATGACCACAAACAGGATAAGTAGTATCGAAACTAGATGGGTGGATGAATGCTGCCTCGTCCCTGATCCACTTGGCCTCGATCAGAGACTTTCTGATTGTAACTATCTTTATGGGCTTTCAACGAATCTGTTTACAAGAAGGGCCTTTGCATCACCCCTCTACAAATGTCTGTCATCGAGACGCCAAAGAAATTTGCTGTTCATTTTGAGCTATAGCGATATAATTCACTCTGAGAGAATCTTCAGTGTTAAACGTGGAATCTGTCTCTTCCATGATGACCATGCGCTTTAAATGACAACACTGATTTGGTTGGAGGTTGTAAGTGAAAGCGGCAGCATTGAGCTGTCTGGCGAAAAGGCCTCTGATCCAAAGTGCCACCGCCGTTTTTGAACCCAGCTGCCGCAAAAGCCCGGCCTGGCTCACTGTCCGAGCCTGACACTTCACATTTTCTTCTCCTTTGACTAGAGTGGATGCGAAAACCATTAACTTCATAGGGACTGTTACTGATCCCGGCCCATGAATCACCGCTTATCTGCATCTTGTTTTGTCAAGACTCCATGCCTACACACTCCATTTAAACATTGGTCTTTGTAGTCTCCACTTCAATTCCAAGTTTTATGCTTGTAGTTTTATGTAATGCCTGTGAAAGGCACCATTAGCTAGCATCAACTTACTTTTAGTCTTTTTTGGACTGACCACTAGACTGTGGAATACACCTCTCCTAATTTGGTGATGAGGGGGTTTAACAGTTTGAGGAACTTGATCCGCTGAGCTGCTGACAGTCTCCGTGCCCCGTGCAAGCATGGAGCTGGTGGTTACCGAAATGACTTAATAAAAGGGGGGTCAAATTCCCTGAATAATCATTGTAAAACATTTAGCTTCAACTGTGCGGGTGAAACAAAACACGCTTTTTCTTCTTCCCTCCCAGCGGTTTTCTTTCCAAAATTGTAGCTATGAGTTCATGGGAAACTCACTTGGAGGTTACCTGCGCCCCTGCTCCGCAGTGGAAAAAAAGTAAAGGATTACGGCCACAAGAATGTTTTTGCAGTTAGTTGAAATATTGCTAACCTTGTCAAATGTCATTTTGAATAAGAAAGCAAACATATTTTAATCACGCTTTTAAAAGCAGGCCATTTCAAACTGTGACTCCAGGGAAAAGGGGTCAGCTAATTGCGACGTTTGATGTCATGTTTGGTCTCCCTCCACCGTTTTGATGCGACTGCCTGGAAGCATGCTAGCTCTCGCCGCTGTCTGCTTCTCACACACGCATAAACACGTCATCACATGTATTCCAATTAGAAAACACATGTAAGTCTTGGAGTTCCAAATCTTGTAAACCTCAACTCTTTTTGTTTTGCTCATTGTCGGCCTCCTCCCTGTTACTTCTCACACAACAGTAATTACCATAATCATTTTGGGTGTGCATGGACATTCGCTGCATGCAAGGCAGTATTTATTTACTCAACATTACTTGGTCAGTCTTTGTAATGGCCCTTAGATCAAAATCCATTATTCTTTTAGTCATTTACAACTTAACATTTGCAGTTTTTTTTTTTGCTTAGCTCTGTCTTGACGAAAGTGTAATTTTATCCTGCCATGCGAGTTTGTTTTTGTTTTTTTTCCTGTATTACCATAATGAACAGTGGGAAACAGTTATTTTTAGGTTTAATCGTACAAAAGATGACAAATTGTACAGAACAAACAAAATATTTAAGTTTTTCTGACTATCAAAGCAGCTGTTGTTCCACTTGCATTAAACATTAAGCCACCTCGTGACTATTATTAACATAAAACTGTTTGCAATCAATTAGCAAGGAATTATCAAAAAGGAACTTGGATAATGATCTACATGCTACACTGTGTCAAAAAGGCAAAGTCTTTATTATCTGATCACGGACTCCTCTTGTAAAATTCCATTACTATTCAGATGTACTTTGATTTATTGTATTTTTTTCTGGATTTAGTATGCAAAAATTGTGTCATCTTAATGAAGTCGTTCAAGACTTTTTTTTTATTTATCACCCCATTTAACATTTTGGCAAAAATGAATCATTCGAATTTTTGTTCACTTCAGCATACTGTTTGCCTGTGAAACGAAAAAAATATATATATATATCATTGTTGTGCTAGCATCCCCTTCTTATGTTTCCTTGTAGTCCTCGATAAAATAACAACAAACTGCAAAGGTTTGAGGCACTCCCCATATGTCTGTGGCTTTCATATAATTCTTTTCTTAACAGCCACAAAGCTGGAAATAAGGGCTTATACATTGTAAATGATGTTTGACAAGGTGGGGTTGGGTTTTGTTGTGGCTTGTCTTTAGTTATTACTCAAACTTCCTCGAGCCGCAGATAAGGTCTGCTGGCGAACATACCAAGGTGAGTGCTAGCGTGGGGCCCCTTATCGCTGAGCATTGATTTAGGGCAAGAGCCCAGTGACAGAGGTCATTGTGCAGTAAAGCTATTCATCATTCACATTTGATTTCGGCTCAAACCTGTCTCCATGTTGTCTACATGCTGGGAAAGGGCCGCAAAAGGCTCATTGGTGTTGTGATTTGTGCACTAATCAACTTGCAGTATAGACTAAACTGAATATTTTTGTTACCGTTTTGCTCTGCTAATTATGATATTGTTGGTCTGCCATGTTAAGCCCAGCGTTTTCTGTATTACAGGCCTTCACATTGGGCTGGTCATGGTTAGGTGGGTTTTGTTGTTTTGGCATTGCATAGCAATATACATAGATGCAGTATTTAACTAACCAGTGCGTGTGAGGAGTGGCGAATCCTCACATGTCCAAAATAATCACTTTTCCAACACTTTGACATGGTCACAAGGACTTGAGGATGCAACCCACAGCCTTCAGCTTAGGAGACGACCACTCTCTCACCTGAGCCCCAAAATACGAGACCCACATATGGACGTCACAAGAATACACATCTGTGAAAAAATGTGGGAAAAGTCCAAATTTGGACATTGGAGGTTTTGGCCCAACAGAGACGATATACTATGAAATAAGCCGTTACTTGTACAACTAATGTGACATTTCCCTTTAACAGAAAACTGTACATGAGCAGCTAACAAAAATAAAACACCCAATCCAAAAACATCTATGTGCATATCTACAAGAAAATGAGAATAAGAACCCTGCTCTTTGCTATTTGTTGATTATCCTTAAACAAAGCTAACATAAAATGAGCAGGTCCTTTGGCTGAGGGATGAAAATTGGTGCTGGTCCAGATCAAGAACTAATTCATCCGCCAACCACTCCTTTACTCTCTATCATTAGGACATGATTTAGTGATGATAAACAGCAAGAAAATATTCAGGCATATTAAGCATGATGAAAAACTGCTGACTCCTAAAAGCTTGGATTCAAGTTTTGCAGATGTGTCTCATCATAAAGACGGGAGATGAGTGTCTCCCTTGTTGCGAGAATATTTTCTTAGATGTCTGACGATGACTATTTATTGATGTTAAGGTTGTCCGTGGCCTTCATGCCTCGACTTTTACTTCCTTGGCTTAACTGCGCTATTTATCCTGGCATCAAACGCTTGGGATCGTACTTTCAGAAAACCAATAAGCCGCACTGTTGATTTACGATCCAGATTATTTTTGGACATTTTCTCTTTAGCTGGAAGCGCTCTAACATTTATCTTGAGTGAACATATGTAAAGTCTTGAGGTGTAACGTGTTTGTATAGAATCTAAGGATCGCTGAAAGACCTCTCTGGAGAACTTAAGCATCTAATTACACTTCATTCTATAATCAAACCCATGTCAGCTTGTCTGAGAACCTGGATTTGGGTGGTGGATTTCATTTATATACAAGGCAAGCTTAAACATTTTACGGTTCTCTCCTCGTATTAAAGTTTCTCCCCCCCCTCTCAATCCCCTGTAGAATGTGTCATATCCCATTACACAAATTTGGATATGGTAAATTAGCCAGGGGAGTGCTTACGCTGTGAATATGTTTTCCGCGCTGTGTGCAGTGGGGTGAGCTTCCTAGAGGTTGCAGTGGGTGGGGGTTGGTTTGTCTCGAACTCCTTAAAAAGTTGTCTTGAATTTGCTCCCCTCGGAAGATGAGGTGTTTTTGCAATTCAAATATTTGCTCGTTCTCCGCGCCGCTGCAAAGCCGCCTTTGAAGCGCGCGAGTTCTATCAGGGCCAATGACAGCGTGAGTGTGCAGCGTGACAGCGCAAGAGGCAGCGCCGCGCTATTTCTAACCGCATATTTAAATAGCCAGGAAATCCGAAATCAAAAATGTATGCAAATGGTGCCGTGTTGGTACGCAAGTATTTTATTTTATTTTTTTATGGTTTCGGAGCTTGCCTTTATTGAGGTGGAGGCCTATAGATTTATGGCAACACTAATTGGAATTTCACATCTCTGGCAAATCCTCGATTCATTAAACTTTTCTGGGGGTGGAATGTGTTATTTTTACTCAAAACTGACTTTATGACTTTTTAAAATCTTTCACTCTACAGTAAGATCTGCTTTTAGTGTTTTATTAATGATTAATTGTAAATTAATTTATTATATATTTATGCGTACATTCAGTTTTCAAATGTATGTTGTGTTTATTTTATTTTATTGTTTATCAGAAGTCCCATTTGATCTATTGGGGTTCATGTATTTTTTGTTTACTTTTGCTCCAGTATTATGTTTGTTTATTTATTAATTATTCATTAGTATATTGATGTATGTGGTTTGCGATCCATGATTTTTATTTTTTTTTTCTGAAGATTAGCAAATATCGCTAATGCTGCCTGTTCTGCAATAACCCACATATTTTATAATGGTATGGTTCCGTTTTTAATCTTCCCCATTGATGTGAATTAGGTTTGATTCACAAGATATTCCATAGCATCTCTTGGCTATAACACGTTTTTGTTTTTGTTTGTTTCGATCGTTCAATGATGACTTTTAGCGACTATCCTAGACTCAATTTAAAAAAAAAAAAAAAAAAGTGTCAACATGATATGAGAACATATTGCAGGACTGTTGTTTTCTTTGAATTCACAGTATCATGCAAAAATAAATAAATAAATAAATAGGAGTTTGAGAATAATGCTTATATTTTTGCACTGCACTGTATAGCGCAGGTATTCGACGACATCACGACAAAGAGCTCAAAATAGAACCTAAGCCTTATGGTCTGGATAGAAAATCCACTATAAAATAATTAATTGAATTGTCATCTGTATGACCACCCCTTACTCTTTCTGCACCCTATAATTCCAACCTCTTTCCCCCATCCTTCCCCTTGCTATACCCCCCCCCAACAGCAATTAATCTCATTTTTAGTCCAATTTCCAGCCCTCTGCCGGAGTCAAAGTGATTCCACTGTTTTGTTCCTATTTGGCTTGGTTCCTCTGCATAGTCATTAAGGGCCCAATTAATGTCACCCTTTAGCTGAAGAGTGCTCATTTTTATTGGGGAGCTGACAGTCACCGCTATGAGTGCCGCAGTGTAATATGCATTAATTGCCCTGTAACACTGGTAATTACCAGTTCTTCAAGCTTCTCAGTAAACTGTCATGCCCAGACACGACTGCTTGGAAATAGATTACTCATTAGGGGGAACCTGCCCTGTTTTCCAATGGGGGATCGTCGGGTTGGCATGAAGACGAAATAAATCTGGTGCTTGAACAAATAGTTGCCAAGAGCAATTTCCCATTACAACTTCCCAGTGATGGCTCTTCTCTTTGTCTTATTGCCCCCTTTTATCTTTGCGTTGCGTTGCAGACGTCACTTAAGATCAGGTTCGTCCTGAAAGCAGTCAAAAGGAAGGTAGTTGTAGGTGCTGGCTTTGAAATGATTGAGTATAGATTAAAAGAGAGGCATTTTGCAACATTTTGCCAACAATAATGCCAATATCAGGATGAGTTAATTATACAATAGTCAATATATTGGCATAAAGTAATATTCTTGGCACAGTACAATATACAAAAAAAAAAAAAAGCTAACATGTTAAATTGCGTTCATTAACCAATGAAATAAAATGCAAAAATGCACGGAGTAAAGCGTCAGTTGTGAAATCACTTTTCACATTGTGGTCATTTATCAAGGTTGTTGTGACTTAGTTTATTAAAATAAAGTTACGACCATCTGCTCCATTCACCTTTACTGTCAACTGTCAGCTTTGTGAAGCCAAATACGGGGCATAATAAATCATGTTTTCAGCAGTTTTTTTTTTCTTTTTCAAACATCAGCTCAAAATCTTACATTTATTCGTCAATGTAGTGATCATTTAATTAAAAGTAACTCAAAGTTAGTGATAATCCACTCCATTCTGAACGTCGTCATAATTTTTCAATCTTAGTATCTGAAACATGTTCTCAGTAGTTCTGTGAAATTGATCCTTGTATTGTAAAAAAGAAAACACAGTGTTAAAATATTGCATTCCTTCAGTCATCAACACTTGGTTCATTAAAATACAATCACAATGATCTCCTCCACTACTGGCATTGTTGCGTCTGTGTCATTGGTTGACAGTGCAAGGTGGAGGGTATTGAGCTTCACATCACATTAAAAAGTAAAACTAGTTAATTGCGCACATGTTTTGCCATTGGAAAGTGACAGTATCATATTTGATGTTGGCGTCTTGATACCATACCACTCGAGATAACGATGACATCCAAAAATTGGTCCAAGGTTGCCCTGAAAACCCAAAGAGATGCTTCTGAGGGCCGCACTGAAAATGTCAGCCTTGTTGCTTGATGTAGTGCCATTTCAGAACCTTTGCAAATGAGATCTCGGCGGTGTTGATGCCGGGGCCTTGTTCAAATATTGATGCAAACGCCACTCGGGTCTCGTGTTTGTGAAATCGTTCTTTTCAAGATTAGCTCGCGCCGAAACGTGTCAGACACTCTGCGCCTAAAGAAATGTGTGTATAGATGGAACAGTCTGAGGACAAAAGCTGAGTGGGTGTCACCTTTGCACTGCGATAAGATAATATGAAGGGGAGACCAAATCAAACAATGTTAGCGCTGTCACACATCCCCTCGCTGCTAAGGCGTTGCCTGTTTAGTCACACTAGAAACAATATTTAGATTTCACCACAGCTTTGTAAAAGTGTGCACTGGGCCAATCCCGTTCTTTCTCTTTTTTTCCAACCCCCTAAAAGCACTTATATGTCATTATCCATTTACCATAGTCAGGACAAGAACCAAATGTGAAGACCAGGGAAAAGCGCCCACCACCCACCCACACACACACACACACCAACTGAAAACACGGGGCACACGTACAGTGTCGCGCGCGTGCACAGAGGTGCTGCTTTTGTTTTATCTCCCTTATAGCACCTGCTTCAGGCAATCTGCTCCCACTCGTCTCAAATGAATTTTGTCACGGCCTTTCAGATTCTCAGCCGGCAATGTGCTAATGAAAGGAGATGGCGCAATTTGAAGTGACCAGGTAGCAGCCAGCAGTGCACAGCTGAGAGCAACGCAAGGGAGGGGCCCTCTAGATGGGGACACATAGACACGCACACACTCATTCTTGAAACAAAAGACAAGTCAAGCGTCCGCTGATATACCCATTACCCTTCTCATTAATACCCTGTAGACCCTGCGGTGTGTACGCCTGTGCACTTGTGCGTGTGTTTATCTGTTTGTGTTGCTCCAGCACTTATTGGATTGTTTATGACATCCCTAATTGGGCTAATTGAAGATATTCGGATTACCTGTCAACTGCGCGCGTGTGTGTGTCCTGACTCACTATCTGTCTGACAACTCCTGACAAGTGAGGGACCCCGTAGCATCCGTCACGATGGCGCGTTCCCGAGGCCTTAATGGGGACAATAAGGGCCACTCTAATTTTGACATGCACAGCCTTTTGGGTGTGTATCTGTTTTTTAAGTATTGCATTGATTTGGGAGGTGCTCGGCGCAGCTAATGGAGTACCTTGCAGCCATCTGACAAAGCAATGAGAGTCCTAGAAGGGAAGCGATGTCTTTCAGGACTCAGGACATGAAAAGGAAGGTGCTTGAGTGAGAAGAGAAGAGCATTGACATTTGTGTGCTTGTGGCAAGACCTCCATTCAGCTTCTTCTGAAGAGTTACTTTATGTTGTAAATTAGTGCTGAACAATAATTCAAATTCAAATTGACTTGGAAATGTAGTAGAATGCAATTTTCAAATTGCAAAAGCTGCAATTTGGGGTAACATTTTTTTGTGGGGGGTTTAATGTAATGAATGTAGCAAAAATGTTGTTTTTAGATCATATATATATATATATATATATATATATATATATATATATATATATATATATATATATATATATATATATATAATTTTTTTTTTTTTTTTTTTTTTTTACTTGTAAATTAGTGCCAAACAATTATTCAAATTCAAATTGACTTGGCAATGTAGTAAAATGCAATTTTCAAATTGCAAAAGCTGCAATTTGGGGTAACATTTTTTTGTGGGGGGTTTAATGTAATGAATGTAGCAAAAATGTTGTTTTTAGATCATATATATATATATATATATATATATATATATATATATATATATATATATATATATATATATATATATATATATATATATATAATTTTTTTTTTTTTTTTTTTTTACTTGTAAATTAGTGCCAAACAATTATTCAAATTCAAATTGACTTGGCAATGTAGTAAAATGCAATTTTCAAATTGCAAAAGCTGCAATTTGGGGTAACTTTTTTTTTTTTTTTTTTTTTTTGGCGGATGGGTAATGTAGCAAAAATGTTGTTCTTAGGTCATATGATTTTTTATTTTATTTTATTTGACCTTTTTTTACTTTTTTATGTTGTAAATTAGTGCTGAATAATTATTCAAATCCAAATTGACTTGGCGATGTAGTAGAATGCAATTTGCAAAGGCCGCAATTTGGGGTAACAAATTTGGGGGGTCGGTAGGATTTATTTTTGTCCCTATGTAGATTTATTTTTCATTTATTTATATGGTGTTTAGAAAAGTTGAAGGCAAACTTATTTTGTGTATTCATACATACTGTGTTTTTGAAGTGATACAAGGACAGGTACGTATATAACTACTACAAGGAAATATGTTGTTAGGCACCACCACTGGCGATCAACAGGGGTGAAATACAGTCTTATCAAAATTATCTCATTCTATAATTTCCTACAAAATTTTATGTAACTGAGTTTGGACGTACTGTCTAGGAATGCTGCATGCTGGAAATATGAAATTATCTTGTATGGATTTTTTTTTTTACATGGGAAATGCAGTGGGGAAAAAAAAGAGTTTTAAAATGTACACCTTAAATATATGGTCATCCACGGTAGGCCCCAGACACAGTTACAAAATTAACGTAGTGAGATTAATAAAATCATAATTATACTGCATTAGAGGGCGTGTATTGGTAGCAAAGTCAAATCAATAACAAATCCTGAGTATTAGCATCACGCCAAGTGTTGCACAGTCCTATTTTCTGAGGCTTAAGGAATGTGCGTTTGCATATTTTTACCCATGCTTGCCATACCAACACACACATAACACAGTCCTTCCTCTCCTATGTGGGCATTGTGTGGGGCTTTGCAGTGTCATCGCTATGACAGATCAACGCTGTCAGCCCAAGAGATCCCCTGGTTTGTTTGCGCTCCTCCAAAAGGGGTTAAACTGTCAAGTTGACAACTCAGAAGACCCTTAGACTCTAGCTGAGCATCTGTCTTTGACTCTCTTTCTCTTTTGCTACATGACTCCCCCCCTCCCTTTACCACCATCCACCTTCATCCCCAAACGAGTGAAAATCAATACCAGATTGCCTGAGGACCACTGTTTGGTGTGGGCCTGACCCCTCGGTGTCCCCCGCACGGCTGCTTTCATTACATGTAGCCCACTATTTAACTTCTATCCCGATCCCTCGCCTAATTAGTTTCGATAAGCTCTGTCTCTCGCTCGTCGTCGCGTTCTCCCCCCCTCATGCAGTCCCCCCGCGCCCCCCTCCTTTTCTTTGGAACATTGTAAACACACAGACATTCTGCGGCCTTTGAGGGGACTTGTAGAGCTGGGAGTAATAAAGAGACAAATCCCAGCAGGCGACTCTTGAGCTGGGATTATTGTTTTGTTTGCGTAGCAAATTTTTTAAAACTACAACGAAATTAGATTTGCACCCTTAAATTTTGTGAAAACAAAAAGGATGTAACCGCCTTGTACGGACACTGTGGTTGGTCTGTTCTCCTCGAAACACCTTTTGTTGGTTTTTGAGTAAACAGATCAGCCTCCCTGAGGCTGAGATTGAGAATCTTGTGTTGTGCTGCTTTGTGTCTTTCCAACTGATCAATGCAAGTGCTGGGATGGTCACCTTGCCATTCCGTTTATTTGTTTGACTCTGCCAGAGTTCTGTTGTTCCTTCTCCATCTTTTTGCACTTAATACAGAGTGGGTGCAGCAATGCCTACTACTATTTCCATTATATACAGGGTGTCTGTGGATCTTCTGTTTTGAATTTGATTTTTAAAAGCGGTAACTAACCACCAAATTACCCACTGGAATTTCGGGAAAAATACCACATACACAATAACAACATTGCCACTATATTTAGAGCTGTAATAAAAACTGATTTAATTTTTATTTATTTATTTTTTTTATTGCATATTGAATTGTCTTTTATTGGAGAGGTGCAAACCCCATATTATGTCTTTTGAATTTTTTTTAGTCTATAAAGGTGTTCAATATTTATATTATTGAGCAAATATTCTTAAAATGTTCACTCATTGATCTGCTTTACGTAATAAGTGGTCTTAAATTTGACCAAAGTGGCTTTTTAAAAAGTTTAAAATTCACCTTGTTACATTAAAAAAAAAAAAAAAAACTATAGTGTATTGTTTGCCCGGGGTCATTATTTAAATATTTTTTAGATGTACCACCCACAAGTCCAGGTGCCGCCACTGCGCTGGTTGGACCGTCAACTACTCACTGGCCCCAAAGACATGTCAGACCCCCTTCCCTCCTCCACCCCCTGGGGCTAAAATTACCCTCAGGAATGTAAACAGAGTGCAGAGTAAGCACACAGCTTTCCGTGCCAACCCCCAGGCCGTGTCCATCCCCAACCTTGCCCCTCAAACTGGGACAGTTCGGAATCAGAGGCCAAGGCCGACAGCCCCGGGTGGCGTAACCCACTAATAGCCAGTTTGTTTTGCATCGGTCCTCGGTTCAAATCAAAACACAAAATGTATGTATTTCTTCGACCTTCTTTGTATGGACCCCCCCGCCAGACAGATGGGCATTCACACCACTTCATTAGGTGTGTGGGGTAGCTGCAAGCAGTGGAGTCTGGGTGAAGAAGTTTACTAGGCCGGGTGCTGACATGTTGATTTAGTGGCGGTAACACGACTGCACTTCCAAAGGTGCTGACTTGGACGAAAGCCAGGCCTGTTTTAGTTCTCTCTCTCTTTAGCCCTCCCCCCCCCCCCCCCTCTCCCACCCCAGGGACACGTTAGAGGCCATGCTCTAATTTTGGGTAGTGGACGAAGAGGCCAGCAGGCCCTCCACAACAAACATTCACACCTGCTTTACCAGTCCCAAATTTCATGTTAGCCTTCAGTAAAGACCAGAGAAATTCATACTGTGGTTTGCTGGGAATAAAGTGAAATATGTTTCTTCGAGACAGTAGATAACTATAAATTAATTGAAGCCACAAGATGCAATTAACAGGTTCTAACGGTGCAAAAGATTGAAGTAAAATCAGAATGTCCGCAGTTGAGTTATTTCATTTCTATAGATTTATGCCAATAGGGTGTGCCTATGAGTCTCTTAAGGACGGATTTGTAATCGCACAACAACACATTTGGTCAAGCTCTGACTTTGTGGAGTTGACTTATTGGTTTGGTGTATTATGGTGAGGCATTCAACCTCACCGTCACATTCAGTGATGGAAAACTAAATTTCCTCCCAATCCAGTGTTGCCTGTGTCTCATATAGGTGGTTCTAATTTGTTCACAATTGGACAAAATCTTTTGGACGACTTTGGTTTTGAGAGACACACAACATCAGGCAGTTTCGAAGGTCTGCATATGTTCTTCCTTTGATTTGATTTAGAGGATTTGCTGAATTGATAATAAATTGTGGAGGGAATTTGATTAATCAATATTGACTTGCTCGGGGAAGTATAGCAATGCATTGTTCATCAAATTTTTACCCACTCCTTACAAACGGTACGGTTCTATTTTGGTTGTACTATCTTTAACTCTAAATGGTAGTTGTGAAGATGACAAATTTAAAGCTTCACGTTCAACCTTTAACCACATTAAAATGTACCCTTTATTTTTGTATCAAAATGCAGTACACTGTGTTGTGTGGCTGCAAAGACACAGGCTACGTCTTAGGACGAGCTTTTGACATTTTTAAACGGGACATCCAATCTTGAGTGTCTAATTATGTAGCACTTTCGTCTGCTGGACTGTTTATCGAGCGTGATTCGTGTGTTTATGTCCACATCACAGCAATATGTGAACGTATCGGGCACACACCCTGTGACCTGACATATACACACAATATCATCGACGCATGCACGCACTTAACACTCAGCTGGACACATCAGGTTTGCAGGCGCCCGGTCAGCCTGACGCTGCCCTCACAAGGCCAGATAGGGTTACAGTACAAACTGCTGTTGATTAGGGCCACGGCTTCAGCGGGGGAGCATCCTAAATTGAAAACATGTTCGCCGCCAGGGTTAAGGGCAGGATTAGGACCAGGGCAGTGCAGGGACGAGGAGGTGAGGCCCTCCCAAAATGGTTGTCCTTGTGCCTTTCTTCTGACCGCCTGTCCCGAGAGACGGGAGGCAATTATCAGCAAGGGCTGCTGGGGGTTCACAATAACAGGTTAAAGGAGCATGTATCCCCTTGGCACTGCGCTCCTTTCTGTCTGCACATCCGATCCCCACCATGGGGAGCTTCTCTTCTCCATGTCGAGGTTCAGAGACATGCAACACGTCCAATGCCACAGGGACTCTGTGAACAGCTCGTCGAATTAGCGCTATGGCGACTATTCAGCTTCAGAGAAATTCAAATATACGTTTGTTTTTTTAACTGGACATATTAGATATCAGAAGGGCATGTCGGGCCTCTGCAGTGCAGTTATTATTACCCTCTCATCATTGCAGTATCACACTTGTGCAAGATCGCTTATATAGCATTTTAATAATATCAGCATCAGGTGTTAATGAATTCTCACTCAGCGTGTCATAACTGTAGGGATCAAGCCATTTTCATGATGTAGGTGGTGATTAGCCAGGATGCGGAGTCACTGTAAGAGAAGAGAAGAGATCAGGTCGCAGAGATGAGGTCTTGCTAGCATTATAGGTTTAAATGTTGCCGTCTACATATAAGATATTCAATTTTAGTGTGCTTTAATACTAAATTTTAACATATGTAGTAGTAGTCTCTCATGTTAATTTGATGACCGCAATTGTTGTGTTCAGTTTGGACAGCAGCAATGTGAGAATGTAATTTCACTTTAAATGTCATAAATGGACAACTTTCCTGCAGCATGACCGAACAAATGCAGCGTAGTTGAGTGGAGATATTCCACCTTGATTTCAAAGGACAAGTGCTACACAAACACAGTGCAGTTATCTCTGAGGGGCACATTTTGAGTTAAAGTGCATTTATTTTTTTGTAAATGGGTATCTTTGAGCCTAAAATTGTATAGAGTTGTGTTAAAAGATAAAGTAAATATTTATCACTATAGCTAAGATAACTTTTTCAATTATTTTGCCACACACGACCAATCATAACACACCCGTTTTCCAAATAGTTTTTTTTTGTATGACAAAAGTATGTCAAATTTTGGCCTTAACTATGTGCAGTTAAAGGATTTCACAGTTCCAAAATGGACTACAACTCAAATCAAATATCCCCACATAAGTCATTCTATTATAAGATCGCTATGTGCTTATTCACGCCCAAATGTGTGAATTGGGTTATCAGTGAACTGATTGGTAAAGGGTCAGTCAAACTGTGTGCGTGCATGCGTGTGTGAGATAAGAGTTTAAGGTAAGTACGAGAAGGTGACGGAGGTAATGGCAGCTTTGTCAGGCACACTGGGGGGTCAGAGAAAGTGATAATTTGCAATTGCGAGATAAAAAAAAAGGGAGTGTGGGAGTGTGCCTGAGCATCTGTGGGGTTTACAAAGGTCAAAGGTTCATTTAAAAAAATGAAATGAGGGATTCTTATATTCCCAGCTCCAGTGTGGTTTGTGTAATGAATTGTCACCTCTAAAATGAAGCTTTATAGCTAGTATTTATTTGTTAGTATGTCATATTGAAATAGTGTTCTCAGTGTTTTATTAAAGTTGTTATTATTATTATTATTATTATTATTATTATTATTATTATTATTGAAAAATAAACTTTAACGATATAATGCAAATTATATAATAATAATTCTAGGTCAGGTGGAGTATGCCCTGACCCCAGCCAACTAGATAACACTTGGTAATCTTCCTGTATCTGTCTTGGCACTGATAAGTTTCACAGATGAGTATACATTAGTGAAACATGCAATTCCCAGCACCCACACACATCACACCTAACATGCTCACCCATCAGCACAATACACAAACATACCTCCATGTAAAAAAACAAAAAACATTCCCTCCACTTCCAGAAGTGGCTAAGACGAAGCACATCCACCATTCACCTTCTATTTCCATACCGTTGCAACAGAAAACACTAAAGTGTCGAGATATCTTTAGTGAGTTAGGGTTAATTGAATTGCTGGTATTCATACGTTGATATCATTGTCAACATAAATGTGGGGTTATATTTTGATGTTTGTAATGTACACTTAGTTGCACACAGTAGAAATTTGTACATTTTGTTTCCACAATTATTAGCCTCTTTCAAACTGCCTGTAAAAGCCAGCTTTTTTTATTTTTTTTATTTTTTATTTTTTTTTAAATCAATTCCCGTTTCACTATTCTGTATGAACAACACTGACAGGGAGTAGTGGGGATGAAGTAACCCCGCCAACTTTCCAGCTGTAGTTAATACGCTCTTCTCCTGCGCTTTTGTGTTGAAAGCAGAGATGGTTCGAGTCGCCGAAAATTTTACACTAGTAGGAGTACGGTTACGTTGGAACAGGGATGAGCAACTAGCGGCCTGTGGACCACATGTGGACGGAAGCAGATTATATATATGTTTGAATACAATCATATCAACAAGTATTTTCTGCTGTATGCCACTGCAGACACTGGCACTGATGATGTCATAGGTTTCTGTATAAAAACCACTGGCAAATAACTATTTGTAGGTTGTCTGTCTGAAAGAGGCAATTTATTTTTATTTTTTTTTGTGTATTCCTAGATGATGTCTTTTTAGCTTTTAGATGTAAATGAAGATCTTATTGTAGTCAGAAATTATCTTTCTTGAGACCTCTTTTTCAATTTCTTTTTCCACTTTTAAGCTTAAGAAATGCTATTTTTGTGTAAATGGACATCCAAATTGACACAGTTTTACTATACACTATTTTTAACAGCCATGTTCATGTCTGCTGAATCCATAATGACATTCCTCCAATCTTTTTCCACTTTCTCAGCATCCTCCAGCACCTCAATAGCTCTCACCCAGTCAGTTCTCACTGTTATTTTACGGATCTTACTTGCTTTTAAGCCAGCAAAGAAAAGATTTAAGCTATAATGTTTGGCAGCACTTCCTTGTGATCTGATGTATAGATGCTGAAAATAAAGACGCCTTTATTGAGAGGACTCAGGTGGAGGCGCAGGCTGCCAAAATTATTGCTGCAGGATTTGTTTGAAATAACTCTGTGGATGATGTATTGTCAGTGTTATTAAAAAGAGTGTGATCCCATCTTAATGTTGTTGGTGATTCATCAAGCTGCTTGGTATGTTTTGGCCCTGTGTTAGATTTGAAGCTTTTCTTAGCTGAATTTGGCAAATTGAATGAACTTTGGTGTGTCCATCAAACACCTTTTGCTGATACAGTATCAATGTACGAGTGTCAAATACCTTGTCCAAGTGCTTTAGGGCTATTTTGACCTTTTAATAAGTATGTGCATCTCAGTCTTCTCCTCCCTGAGTGTCTAAACAAGCAATGAAAACATGTTTTATTATGTCCTGCTTAGGTCAGCTTGAACATTATTTTATAGAACCTTAAACGTCCAAAATATAATCACAGCGATAAAACCGATGAATGATTGTTGCTCAAACAGGTTGAAAAAGCAGCAAAAATACTTTATAGATAATTGCTATTGTTTGACTACATGCTGCAAAGATGTGGGGTTCTTCTGCTGGTTGCCCCAGTGACGTGGTATCGACTCATGGGCAATGAAATCTACTGTAGCAGACGATTCTGACAATAGCTTAAAACTAAGAAGAGGTTCATATAAGTGGTGAGGAACAAGGGTAACAGAACAAAGTGAATCCTCACTGACAGATTATGTCCAATAATGCGCAAATAACTGTGTGCTGACAAAACTCTGCACTGTGTCATTACTGTCATAATTAATACTTATGGGGTATATGCCACGGAAGAGGCGGGACTGTTTTTGCATATTAGCTTTGTTTCCGGTTCGGTTTGCGACGTGTGGACTGCGTCAAAATACTTGTGCTTCCGACTTTGTGCCCCTCGGTTGTGTGTTCGCAACCCGGACCGGAACAAAACTCATGTGCAAAATCACGGAAGTCGGAAGTCCCGCCTCTTCCGTGGCATATACCCCATTGGAATAGAACAAACAGCCATGGCTCATTTATGCATAGCTAGTGGTGAGTGATATTTGTTTTTTATTTTAGTTCTGTCTTTAAAAATATTCACATGAATGTGGCCAGTAGCATGAAAAAAAAAAAAAAAAAAATTGGGTCCACACATTTTTAAAAATATGAATATTCAGAACATTTTCTGGAAGTGAATTTCTATAGGTTGGCAGTTCTGTGAATACCATTAGTGACCATTGGAGAAAAAAAAAATAAGTTATGTATTATCAACATATTCTGTATATTATCTTGAAATATCACGTTAGATACCAAATGTAAATCTAATCATGACCTTAAAACCAAGGTACCTAACCGTGATTTTTGGAATAGAGTAACAGCCACGATATTTTACCAACGTGTGGAAAGTTGTGCTTTCACTGCTTTTATGTTCAAGCGCTCATTAAGCTCCCATAGTTAGCTGCTTAGCACCTGCTTTATATGTGGACCACCTCATTAACACCAACTTGGAGCACTGCTGGCAGGACAGATCTGCGCCCTGGCCTGTCAAGTACACCCCCCTTCTGGAATTGCAAACAAGTTATGTATAATAGCCAGGTGTTTATTGGAAGATGCAGCGTATATAATCAGCACACATTCACTTACTCATTACTGCACTGCATGCTTCACTCAGCCGCCTCTCACAAGAGGTTAGAAGGGAAACTTCTCAGCCCTTATTAGCATCTGTGGACAAAACCCCTGAAGTGACACCCCCCGAACCCAAACATTTTTGGTGTTTTTGTTGTTGCTATAATTCTCGAATTTTGAGTCTGGTTATCAGCTGATCCTTAAAAGTCTCAACAATTAGAAAGGCAATATTAAGACTTTATTCTTAGGTGGAGGCTCATCATAAATACTCAATTACTTGATTCAGTATTGCACTATTTTAGTTTCAATTTTAGGTATCTGTATGTACCGACATACCAAGGCAAATTTCTTGTTTGAGTCACACATATTCTTGGCACTAAACTCCATTCACCAATGTTTCACCTCAAGACACAACTTCCTCTACAGGACCCAATGTGTAAATATACAATATGTAACAGATGACATGTGACGTCGACATACACATAAAAGTAATTTATTATCATAGAATTCATGAGACAAATGGTCCTCCCCAAACTCCACCTAAAAAAAAAAAAAAAAAAAGCTTGGCAATCATTGAAATACCTTTCAGCATTCTTTGAATAATTGACAAGCAAATAAAAACTGATCCCTTTTGGATCCCGTCACAATGTTTGGAAAGTTAGTCCAAAAGCCTGCCAGATTCTTGTGAGAATAGTCTCTTTCGATATATGCACTCTGTGTTTTTGCAGTACTTCATCTGTGATTCCACACTTTCTGAGTTACAATCTCATCGTGCTGACTTCCAGCTCGGCCGTGGCCCCTGACCACTCCGTTCCCCCCTCAGTGTTGTTGTTTCAATCCCCAGTGTCTGCTTCTTACCTCAACATCCCAGTAGGATTCATTCTGAGCACAATTCAAAGTCCATTTATTTTCCTTCAGCGTATGGAAAGGCCTTGGTGACATGGCTCCCCTGGTGTTGATAATTTTGCGTGTTTCAATTTGTGCTCGCCCTCCCCTTGACAGGCACGGGACGTGATGTATCGTCCTTCGCCGTCTTATCTGTTGATGTACAGTTCTAACCTTTCCCTTCGCTCGCCGCAGCCCCCTTTCCTCGGCGTTCCGTAGACTACCCCTCCATCCCTCCGCACCGTTGGCCTTACGTACAGAACAGCAGCTGAATAAAAAAGAAGAAGCATACCCCCGGTTCAAAAGTCCTCTAATGTAAATGTTTACATTTTGTTTCCATAACATTTCCATATTAAGACCCAGCAGACGTTATTGCCGTCTAGCATGGTAACGGTGGGACTTTAGGGAAATGAGGGGGGGGCTACTTGGTCTGCAGTGTTGAGAGGCTGAGGTATGCGTGTGACATTGCGGTGAACTTGCAGCGTGCATCTGTGTGCTTTCTCCGGGCCTGCTCGCCCATAGATACAGCACCGTAAATCACACACAGTAAAAGTTAGAATGCAGGGATGGGACGCAGGACAGGAGCAAGCATTGCTGTTTGGGCCTCTCAGGGAGGAGATGGGAACGGGGTGGTGTGCTTATACCCTGACATATTTTTAATGCGTCTGTAAGTAGAATACGACCTCAAGGCCTTGTCAATGTGGCACCAGACTGTACACGGATACACAAGCCGTCACATGTGCTGGAACAGTAGGGGTGTTTTTAATATATGCTATTAAAATATGCTGTTGAAGTTGTAAGGTCAACCATGTAGGTGTCTTGTAAGTGCTTATAAATCATAATCATACAAAAGATTCCCAAAGTTGATATTAAAACCACACCGTAGGGAGGGCGTTTGGGAGGCTGTATTTCAACGTGAATTTGGCCCCGGCTGAAGTTTTTATGCACTTTACCTCGGAGCTGAACTTGTGCAGCGCCATGTGGCCCTTTTTGCCCGCTTCCTGTCCGGGTCCCCGGAGGGCTCGCAACGGTGTTAACTGTTGACGGTGTCTGGGACTGCTGCACTGTCAGCGCCCCCAAATCCTGCGTTTTGCGTGGAAGGTGCTCTCGGTTCAGAGTTCAACTGTGACATGTCTTCATGCGTGGCAGCCGGCATTCAAAGAAAAACGTATGATCTCCGTGAGGCTGAGAGAGGTGATTCTTTGGGGTGCAATAAAGCGCTTGAAAGATGATTTAGCGTCCTTTTATTTTAGGTAGCCCTAGACATTCCTGGTGAAGAGCTTCTCCAGTTTGACTGCTTCTGCACTTTTTCCGACCCTCAGGAGTTGTGACAGAGCCCGAGAATTGCGGCGAATATCAAAAGATAGAAGTCGTTCATGTTTAAATAGTCTGAATCTCATTTCTCAGCTGCTTGGAAACTCATTACTGACCGGCACAGCTCACCATTTTTTTTTTTTTTTTTTTGAGGGGGGGGGGGGGGGGGGGGCTTTCAAAGAAAATGTGAATGAAACAGCTGGATTCTGTTGGACTGGCTAACATTAACCGCCACTTGCACCATTTAAGTCTGAGGCTTTGCGCTGAACTCTGCGTGCTCTGCGATATTGCAAAGGCTTCCGATGACAGGTTCCGGAGGCCTTTCTGCTGCTTTGTTATTTCACTTATTATTGTTATTTCCCTGCCATTGTAATGTGATGAAGTGTGTATCACCCTGTTAGAGAGATCTTTATCTTGCAGGACAGCAGGGTTTTTTGTTTCAGTTTTCTGGATGGTGATCAAAGACTGTGTGACCTTATTTCTTACAGATCAGACTCGCTGGTTGTGCATCTTTCTATCTCGTACGACTTAATGATGCCTTTTATCATATTTTCTCTATCATGCTGTCATGACGCAGCTTTTATGACTCACTGCTATTAAAACTCAACTCTTGCTTATTTTTCTTTGTACCTCAGATTTGGACCTGGGCTTGTTATCTACTGGTACGGTTTTATAGGTGAGCTGGACTGCCAGAGAGACCGAGGTATCCTTCTCAAAGACTGCTTCCCTACGGACATCGTGGTCCTCGGACACGCCGCAAAGCAGGACTGATGAGCCAGTCGCGGACAAAAAGTAAGAAAATACATTTGGGTGGTGACGCAAGGAATAAGAGTGGACGGTGACGGAGCAGGAAGGGTAGGAACAGTCACACCGGGGTAGACGCCGAAATCCGGAAGTAATTTAGCTTTCCTGCTTGGAGTCGAAACTTTTGCTACCCTGAACTCCAGCTGACCCTCACTCTCCGTCTGCCACTACCTTCCTGACTCTTGGCTTTTGCTACATAGTGCAAATAGCCACCAAAAGCTCCATCTTGAAGAGGTTCCCGTTCCCGGTTCCTGGTCAACTCCTGTCCCCCGGTTGGCCTCTCTCAAATGACGGCGTGGTGTGATGGAGGACCAGATCTTGGACATAAGGCCCTTCCTTATCACACCCAGAGTCCTGGCCTTTGTCACTCCTTCCTCTTCCGTTCCGTAAGCAGATAAGCGAGGTGCGGTTCTGGGGGGGCTGGTTGGACGCCTGGCTCACACCTGCGTCACTCAGTGCCCTCTCAGTCACTCTCCAAACGGGAGAACAGAATGGCGGCTGATTAAGGCCACGGCCTCACCGTGACCCTTTTTCCTCCCTGCTCCACGTTATCAATTTCCTCTCAAGATTTCTATTAATTCATCTTATGGACTGTTTCTGTGAATGATTTATAAACTGGACATGCTGTCATCTTCCACATCTGTGTTGCAGTGCATCTTAGAAATTGTGAAGTTTATTAAAATGTCATTAATTTTGAAATTCCTTGCTGGTTTTGTGCGACTGGCATTCCAGAACTGAAAGACTTTAAATGACCCAAAGGAAAGTAATGGAAAACATCCCCATATTTGAACCAATGACTGTTTGGCATGTTTTTACTTGACAGACCCCAAATTATCACCAAGTGTCTTTAAAAAATGGGAACTTGTTCAGCAGATCATCTAAAGCGCAGATGTTGGCTAACCATATTTCCTGATATTGCCCAAAGAAGGTTGAAAATGTCTCTGTAAACGTTTTTGCTGAGGATATTTTGCTTCTGTGTGAGTGTTCACAGGTACACAAGAGCACCTGATGTTAATGGAAAGACGTGTGACTGCTTGGCAGCACATCTTTACGACCTCAAATTCTTTTATGAGTGGATACTAATGACAGAAACACAAGTGGAGCCCTGTAAAAACTGAAAAAGATGACCATAAAGTTGACTGATGCCTTTGGACGCAAATACGTCTTGCCTATAGGGCGGTCGTTGTCTTTAGAGGTTTTCTAAAATGACATGAAAGCATGATTAATGTTTGACAATGCTGCCATACAGTTGACACTTTTTTGGGATCTTCAGCTCATTTCATGCGAGCATTGACAAGCAAGCATCAAGTGAACATGTTAAAACATAACTTGAGAGATTTCTTTTCTTTTCTTTTTTTCTCCCCACTACGTGATGCACTGTAATTGGCTTGATCAGCTTGAAAGTGTAGGAATTATCATTACGGAATAATATGCTTATATTTGTCCCAGAATTGGGAAATTGTGTGGGTACTACAAGAAAAATAACATCTATGCACCGTTCTGCCCTGTGATTGACTGGCAATTGTGTACACCATCTCTCACTTAAAGTCAGCTGGGATAGGCTCCATAGCTTTCAACACTTGAACCTAATGTGGACAAGTGCTATAGAAAATGAATGTGTGGATGGATGGATGTACAGTGCATGCACAGCTGCCTTAAAAAATGAAAAGTAATTACCAATAATAGCCACAGTGTTTAAGCAGTGGTTAATACACCATTTAATCCACCTTTCAACACAATTTATATTCGAATGCTAAAATATCATCATTATTGTTATCCATGAATTTTCAAATGTACTTTTATTTTAACCAAAAAAAAAGAAAAAAAAATATGTCTGACTAAAAAATAATAATTAAAAAAAAAAAAAAAAAAAAAAGTCCCCAAAAAGCAAGTGTTGCTATGCAGTGTAACCTATTTACACTAGGTGATGCAGATGTAAATAGAAAACTGTACATAAATAAATACATACGTTATACACACTAGTTCAATGTCCACTGTTTATAACCCCAGAACATCATCAGTACACAGCGGTCCTTTACAGCAAAAAAAAAAAAGTCAATAAGTGGTCTCTTTACTGTTAACAGTGAATATAATGGAAGAAATGTACACACCCCTGATAAAATGCCAGGTTTTGTGATGTAAAATATGAGTCCAAGCTGAATAAGTTTAAAACTTTTCCCACAAATTATGTGACCTATAACCTGTACAAATTAAAATAAACAATTGAAATGAAGTGGTTGCACAAGTGTGCACAGTGTACACCCTTTTACTGTAACTGGGATTTGCTTGTATAAAAAATTTAAAAAAAAATACACTCAAAGTGAAGTCAGTTACCTCCCACCATTTAACTTGCTTCAAATGATCCCCAAATATTTTTTTTTGATGTTCTGGTCGCCTTTTCCTGACATGTTTTGCTTTCTAGCAGAAGCCTGAAAGTTTTGTGCTAATTTGAACTGTTCATAATTCATTTCTAAGATGACTAAGCTGATGAAAAACAGACCGGAAGCATGATGTTGCCACCACCAAGCTTCCCTATAGGTATTCGACTTCTTTTTTTTTTTTTTTTACTTCCCTCTCAAAAACAAAAAAATTATTTAAATACAAATCAATTGAGGTGTGCATGTTATAAGTTGAATTAATATAAGAGGAAGTTTTAATTTTTATTTTTTGTAATTCTAAAACCCGTCATTTAAACATAAGTGATGTGTACACTTTTGTATTTCCACTGTAAGCATATGTCTAAATTTTGATAAAATCTTGAAATACAGTTCTGTATGTTTCCCACCTGAAAGACGTCACCTTGATCCGGAGGTAAAACGATTGGGCTTTAGACTTATGCAATATCCCCTCCTTGTCCTTAATCTATTTCACTTCCAAAACGGAAGCCGTCTCCACCGCAGAGAATAAAAATAAGCATTTCTATATTTGTTCTGTGCACTCACGCAGTCCAAAAAGACACGGTATGCACGCTTGAATTCCGGAGAGGTGTTGCTTGATTTGTTACCCTCAAACCTCTAACCCTTAGCCGGCTCCCATCCAGGCCTTGATCCCTCCACCAGGAGGCCACTGGGTCACTGCTGGGTCACCAGGCGGCCATGGCTCCCCCCCTCCTCTCGAACCCCGCTCTCACCTCCTCCTCAACAAAACAACTGTCCCCATGTGTCCAGTTAAACTCAACCCTATTGCCTGCCTATGGAATGCTTAGGCATCACTTTATGGCTCCTGTTGGACACAAAAACAGGGCTATTTTACTCACCGGGGGAAAATTCTCAGCTGAATAAGAGCAGAAAGAAAAGAAAGAGAGAAAAAAAACAGCAGAATCAGTTCCTCTCAAGTTTCGAGCCTTCCTGCCATTGTTTTCCAAGATGGCCGTGGCACAAAAGAGGAGTCAGGGTCAGCTCCTATAAATTAGCTTTGTGCACACAATGCCAGCTAAATAGCGCCTCTCCAAAGCCTACTTCAAAGTCATGGCAGCTGGACAGACCAGTCCACCACGTGAGAACAAATATAGAACAAAAATATAGCTGCAGACTAATCATTTCTAATAAAAACGACGAGACTTTGTTGACATCCACTTTAGACTTTGAAGTCGTTTTTTTTCTTCAAAGTAATGTTAATGAGTAGAAAAGTATTCAGAATCAGACTGTTTAACATTTCTTTTTATTGTGCAGGCAACTATTAATCTTTCTAACTACCATTTAGTTTGTTGATATGTCTCGCCATTTTTTTAACAGACATTTTAAAAAGCAGTAATCATGCTCAAAATGTGTGCCTTTTTTTCAACATACGCAGAACCCTGTTACTAAAATATGTTTAGCTATCGAGAGAAACAGAACAAAAAGTGAGCAACATGACCATCAACCCATCGCACTTATCAAGTGAAGTCGTCTCTTCTCTGCTACACATTTATTTTTCGTGTTTTCAGCTGTAACAGTGTGTCACTCAAAGATAAAACGTACTTCTTCAAAAAGACAATAAAATGAAAGTTTATTCTTTGTTAGCTAACTTTGTTCTTGATTAGGTAGCATAGCAGCTAACACAGCTAACATTATCACGTATTTGCAACCCAATAATCATTTAATAAAATAATTCAAATAAAATTGAAATGTATTGAATCATTAAGTTATTCTTCAACAATATGTTTTTAAATATGTTTTCAGGCCCCTGCCTGAATATCTGTAATATAAGTATCTGAAAGTGTGACCAAAAAAAATACAAAAGAAGGGGGCAGAAATTGTACATTTTGCCAAAACCTTGGTAACTTAATTAACCAATTCTGGAATGACCCTTGGATATATTTTTGGTGTTGTGCATGTTTTACAATTTCCAACATTTTTTGTCAACACTTATGTAGCTAGCTAGCTAATTATTTATCTAGCGGCTAGCTATCCATAGTGTAGAAAATGTCTTAATTTGTTTTGTTTTTTACTGTCCAAGTTTCAACATTGTTCCTGTCAGATTGTAACGTCTTAAAGAAGATATGTGCATTTAATATTACTTGAAAATGAAAGTAATATGACCTTACCCAAAATGGCTTCATATTGTGACCATAAAACAATTTACCATGTTTTACTATTCACGTCTGTCATGTTTTGAAAGCGGTTTGCAAGAAGACTTTAATGTTTTGTAGAGTGCAACAGTATTCCAGCAAATAGTGCACTTTGAATGTAATGTAATGCTTAATATTTAGGAGAGTTTCCTACTAAAATTCTCATGAGACCAGATGGCTTAGTTCCAGTATCCACTGCGGAGCCACTCAGATGTCCATCTTGGGTTCATATTCTGTTGTTTTTTTAATGCGTCTTCAAGCAAACGTCTGAATGGCCCTTTGAGGTTCAAGACAGACTGAGGCAAAGGTTTCATTCCTGCAGCAGACCACCACACAGACTTCCTCCACGCTTCTGTTATTTATGTGCAGAGAACGCCGCTCTGTTTTTTGCCCCGGGCAGCATGGAGCTTTTAGTCGGCGATCCTCTCTTGCCAGGAAGATATCACAGAGTGGAAATAAATAAAAGTTTTCCTGGAAAAGCCAGAGGAACTGTTTTAAAACATATAAAAAAAAAGGAGGGGAGCTGAAAAAAAAAAAGAAAAAAAGCACGGGCTCGAGCAGATATGACGAGAGAGCTCGTTTTTATTTTTAGGAAGCTGTGCCTGCTAATCAGATGTTATTTAAAACAACAATGGAGCATGAGAACATGAACCGAGGGATTGAGAGAGGCCGCGTTTGACTGACAGGAAGGAGGCATGATGGCGACTGACACGGGGATGCGGGTCAGCCTTGAGGCTTGTTCACGTCTGTATAGTGCGCAGCGACGTTGCTACATAACAATGAGTACCGCTACCTGATTTTTTTATTTTTTTGAAGTTGTTTACTTAAACTAAATGTTTTTGGTTAAATCACTGTAATGTTTGTAAATGTCAACAAGCTATGCTAAAAACTCACCCTTGCTTTCTGTAGTCCTGCAGTCTGCTAACATTTCAGGTGACATTAACCGGTTCAAACGGCAACTTTAAAATAGTTTTTCCCCCAAAATGTGTTTCTTTCTGTAAGTGGACTTATTTACTTGATGCTAGCCGCATGACAGATGTTAAGTATAAGCAAAACGCTAATCCGTTTATTGTCGATAAACTGAGGTCTGACGCGACTTTAGTGCTAATTTCTTGTGAGGTACGGAAGCGTGACATGTTTTACCAAAGGTAGAGCATGAGAATCTTGTACCTAAAAGTCGGCATGGAGGCAGCCTGTTCCTGCGCAGGCCACTGTAAAGGTCACTTAACTCCCCTGCTTCCCAACCCCCCTTTGTGTGACATTTGGTCTGTGACAGGAGCGACCCAGAAAAAAAAAAGTGTCATCTCCTGACCACAGCGAGAGACCAAAGAAGAGGAAAAGGAAGACCGGTAGCATCCACAAGTACGGTTAATTTGACAGTTAACTTGAACGGGCTTCTTCTGCTTGACGCTTCTTTTTTGAAAAGTTATTCACTGTGGGCCATATTCACGGTTTGTGTCCAAAGTCTTTATTTTTTTTTTTTTATTTTATTTATTATTATTATTATTATTATTATTATTATTTTAACGCACCTGGCTTGCGCACTTTTCAGCGACGTGCATTCTCCCGTCCACACGTCTGATGCACAATGTGAGCGCATCCACCGTAGAGGCGGGACTCATTGAAGTTTGAGACTAGCTGTAAATCATAAGTTTGAAATTTTATTGGTGGAGACAGAAAATCTTTCCAATACTGGAATGACCCATATAACAAGTAGAGAGTTGGGTTTCGGATTTGGGGGGAAAAATGTGAAAAAGCTGACATTGTGTTCGTCATGTCATGTGACACATTTGTCTTTTTTTAAATTTGTTTTTATCACTCCCAAAACACTTTGCAGCCACATCGTCCTTGACTTGCCGCCAGCAGGTAAATATACACCTCCGGGTCCAAACACAACGTCAACTCGAGGTGACTTATAGGACCTCAGTCCTCCAGGGATAGATGTGTGTTTCAATTTTAGAGGCTTGATGATGTCACGTCGCAACGCGCTGCTGGTTACGGCGTCGGCAACCTTGATCGTTCAGAATTCTGTCGATTGTGTGAATGATGGTCGATTGATCGTGTCTGGAAGCAACGACACTAAATTGAGTGCTCCTACTCCAACAAGTTGTCTGAAGAAGCACAGTAGCATCCACTCGAGTCCAAAATAATTTTTCTGCTAGCCCTCACGCGGGAACAGGCGTTCAGAGCAATCGGAGAATTTTCCCAATTCCTTTGGCTGTAACACGATTGACTGATAGAAAGGGAAGAGTGCTTTTACCTGAGCTTGCAAAGTTAGCATGAGCTTACCATGATGGTGAAGTTACACCAGTTTACACAAGCAAACAATGTTTGCACAAGTTTACCCTTGCTAGCAAGTTAGCAGAGGTTAGCCTGTGCCTATCCAGGCTAGTGAACTTAGCTCAAAATTACCTAGGCTAGGCTATAGGGATGTTAGCCTGAGTTTATTGAGGCTCATGAATGTGTTAAAAATTGACCCATGGTTGTGGATTTAACAAAGATTTATCCAGAGTAGTGACATTGGCATCAGCTTAACCAGGTGTGTGAATTTAACATTTATTTAACCATGCTAGTGAGGTTAGCTTGTGGTTACCTAAGCTAGCAAAAGTTAACATGGGTTATCTCAAACCAGTGAAATTATGTATGCGACTGTATGCACACTAGCAATGTTAGCATGAGTTTACCAAGGCTATATCGAAGTGAGCAAAGGTTTTCGCTGTTTACCTTGGCTAGCAAAGTAAGCTTGAGTTCAATTTACCTTTGCTACTGAAGTTAGCACAAGTTAATCCTGACTAGCCACGTTACCAAGAGTTTACCCTGTCTATAAAGTTAGCAAGAGTTTACTCTTGAAAGTGATGTGGCACTTTTTCACTTCGTAGTGAAGTTAGCACAAATTTACCCAGGCTAGCAAATTTAGTATTTTCTGCATTGAAGTTAACCCTAAGGAAGTTAACACACGTTTGTCCAAGCTACCGAAATTAGTAATTTAAAATGCTATATAAAATTAACAAACTGGATGTTATTCCCTGCCCCCGCCCCTCCTTACAACCATCCTTACTGTGAACTCTTACACCTTGAGAAAGTCTTATCTGGACCGGGTCCGGTTCTTCAGTGTAACCCAGCGCGTCCCACAGGGATCCCCCTCGGGTCACCTAATGAATGGCGGAACGTGATGTTGTCACTCACATCACTTGAGCTCTGTCGCCCCGCTTGCAACCACCCTGTGTTACGGCCCCATAATGGGCTTCTCCCACCGGGAGTGGGACGGGAAACCCAACGCCGGGGCATTCAGGTGTGCCATAAAGTGCTTTTCACTTTCCCGAAGACTTCCCGTCTCCAGTGGTGTTCTCCATTAACTCGCGCGGTTGGACCAGAGAGGCTTCCTATTGGTCCAGATGCTGGTTATCGCAGTGGTTGCCTTCTCCCCACCCCTGCAGGTACTCCGCTACCTGGCATGAAGATAAGATAGGATTTTCCTGCCTGTCATTATCGCTGCGTATGTTGATGTCGCCTTAGTTGGACATAGTGCATTTATTGTCTACTGGAGATAAAAAATAAAAAGCCACTCCCACCATGTACCCACCCTTGCTGCTACTATTTACTAGCAGCAGCTGTAGTGATGCCAAAAAAAAAGTTGTTGCTTTTCATCACTGCGGCTTCCGACTGCTAACAGGGATCAACAAGGATTTTCCTGCCTTGCCAACATTTTGTGCGCCACTTCAAATAGGGAAGGGGGCGTGCGTTCTTCAAGTAGAAAAGTATTTACACTCTGCACTTAGTAAACATACAAGTGTGTTTACAAAAATACTCTGGTAAAAGTAGTACAAAATCGACCCATTTTTTTATAGTGCAAGTTGAAAGAGGGGATGTTTGTGATTAAAGGGGAGGGGGGAGTCATATTTGTGAAAACTGTCAGAACTGTAGCACATAAGGAGAATGATCTGAGAAAAAAAATGTCCCTCTCTGTTCTCATCGTCTCAAAGACAGAAGGTGTAAGACAATGGTGAAAAATCCATCTCGGAAGAAAAAACAAAAAAACATGCTCATCCCTGTTTGCTATCAATTGAGCTAACACGAGCAAACAGAAGCACAGTGAAGAGATCTAAGAGGATTCACAAATGATGCGGAATTAGCAACATTTCTCCTCCACTGGTAAGTGTATTACCATTTTTTGTACTTAATTTATTTATTTATTTATTTATTTTTAAAAAAAGCTTCAAACACGATAACACCATTCTAGTCATGCTAGCAACATAGCATCCGAGGCTAACATTGGCTTGTTTACAGAGCACGTTAGTAGCTTTGGTGAGAATTTTTTCGTTTGATTAAATATTACTTAAGTTGTCCCGTCACCGTTTTATTTTATAACTTGTGATGTTCTCAAGAAGCGGTCTTTTATTTCTATTTGTTGTGTTTATTAACGCAGTCTTGTAATGATTCCTGTTTATGTATAGACAAGACTCTGTTCTTCTTCGTCTCTTAGCTACTACACTGCACATGACGCCACCCATGTGTTCAGACTGAGATGCTAAACAACTTAAATGCCTTGTGTTACACTGTTACAAGACTTAGAAAAACATGCGGATGGTTGTGACAAAATAAAAATGAATAAATCATAACTAAAATGTAAACGATTGAAGCTAACAGTTATTGTTTTTGAACAATATTTGATTAAAATATCATCACAATTAAATAAGAAATTAAATGATTACATTTGAGTACTTATGCTATACTCCAAATGTAAGATTTGTACTCTGGAACAAAAAAGGGCGATTGGCTACTGTCAATTACGGTATTGGGGAAGGGAAGTATTTTTTATTAAACCATATTTATTGGCTCAAGCTTTCACATTGAATGCTGTATATTTTGCTAAATTAGCTGATAAGAATTTTTTTTTTCCAGATAGATAAGAATTTTTCACCGCCAGCCAGATGCTAGTTTTGTAGAGCATGCGAATAATGCAAGCTATAAGATAAAATAATTATTTTAAATGAGGTCATGGGATAGGGAATATCTTACATCTCCCAATTTGCTGTCATGTTCCTCCATGTCGCTGCTGTAACTCATGCTTTTTTTTCCCCCTGAGAAACCCCGATGCAAGATGTTTATGTTTATTGTTTCATGTTTATTTACATCTATTTTTACGTTGTGTGGACATCGCAAACTCAAGCACCCCCGCATAGCTGAGAGACGAACCTCAGAACTGTAAGCAGACATGATCACCACTTTCACCGTGCTTCCTTTAAAAAGTAATTATCTTAATTTAATATTTAAAAAAAACAAAAAACCTTTGCAATGTTTCAGATGCTGGATGAACAATGTCATGGTATTTTCAGTTAAGAACACCAATGACGATGAGGATGATATAATTATTATCCGTGTGAGCAATAAGACATTTGGAAAATCGATAGATGGGTGGTTTATCGTATAATAATAATAATAATAATAATAATAGTAATAATAATAATAATAATAATAATAATAATCAAATCCTCCTCCTCGATCGATCTTGATTGATTGTCTCCGCCTGCATGGTGAATGTTTCCAAAGTTGAAATAATTCCGTCTGCCTCCTCTAAGGGTCGCTAGTTGCGGCGCGTAATTAATTACTTGCATATTAAATTCATTATAACGTCAACCAACCTACGTTTTATATCTGCTTTCTTGTATATTGTAAGCTTTTAAACACAAAAAAAAATCAAATATGGAATAATGTCAATGTGTTTGGCCTTATGTTAAAAAAAAAAAGCGATGTGAAAATATTGAATTTTCTCTCCTCGTCTCTCTCTTTCTTGTGCAAGAAGAGGCGGTCAAAGAACCTCCAGGCCACATTCATGACATGTGGAAAACAAATTTAAAAATGAATTAATATTCACTGCAACGGCCTGCAGGCGTTCTTAATTCGATCACAAGTGATCGAAATGTAGAATTTGAATGTCTGTCTCAAGGCCTACTTTTCTTTTCTCTCCTTTTTAATTCTCCCCCAATGGTCACTTGTGCCTCCTTCAAGCCTCCCCGCGGCTCCACTAATTTGACTAATTATGCTTCTTCTTTTTTTTTTCGTTTGTTACATCATTAAGATTTATTTGAGAGCCGTGTGTGGTTTGCGTTTTATTTAAGGGCGAGTGTGCGTGTCAGTCATTTGAAAGTAGACAAGCGCCTGCTCAAGTGTGAAGAGAGAAGAAAGAAAGAAAGAAGGCAGCGGGCCTGCGTGCGTGAAGATGTTTCATAGAAAATACATATTTCTTGTTTGCCGATTAAAAAATAGCATGTAACAAATATGGAGACGTTAAATTGAATTCCAGGAGATTAATAATTATAAATGCATGCAGGCAAGCATTAAAAGTTCAACTATCCTGACATTTTTATTTTTTGTTGTTGTTGTAACATTGTATCTCTAAAATGCGTTTAGTGGAAATTATATGTTAATTAAATCACGTAAAATACAATAAATGAATGATAATCCCCAAAATCATTCAACACTGTCGCTCCTTCAATGTAATACTAATTAAAAATATGTATTTAAAAAAGTGTGATGTGACAAATGAACAGCTTAATTGTAATTGGAACGATAACTATAAATGAAAGAAATAAATGTAGCAAAATCTTTTTTTTTTTTTTTTTGCTATTGAAAAATCAGACGATTTAAAATAAACGCACAACATCAAATAATGTAATGCAAACAATGCAAAATAATATAGTCGCGATTTTAATTAAACTGCATTAAAATAATAAGTGTTTTTTAAACTGCACATTCATCTTGGATTTAAAAAATGTCATTTAAAAAAAAGCTAACATTGATAATGTTACTACCTATTTTCCTTGACGAAATGTTCTAATCTGTTCTTCCTCATCTCGTATAAAGCTTTCTTTTCTTTTCTTGTTTTTGTGTTCCTGGCTGGCGATACTAAAGCATTTTTTTTCTTTTTTTTCTCGGCGGGCTTTTATTGATCACTGACTGTGAGCTAATGTAATTATCCTCATCAATAGGGTGACTGCGGGGAGAATCATTATGTGGCTGACATTGATAAATGATCGGGCCAAATGCGGACCTTTTTTTTTTCTTTTTTTTTCTTTTTTTTTTTCTTTTTCTCCTCACAGTGACCCCCCTCCCTTCACCCAACACAACCCCATTTCCAGCCCACCCGTGACCCGCATAACGTGGTCGCAGAAAGCCCTTCTGGTGCTAAAAGTGGAAATAAAAAAAATAAAAAAAAATCAAGAAATAAAAAGGCCAACATGTGCGTTAAAGCATGTGACGGAGGTGGACTTTTTCTTTTCGATTTTTCGTTGCATTGTGGCGGGAAGGGTGGGGGTCGTGGGGGGTGCGTTGGCTTGGTGTGACAGGGAGGAGATGAAGGGGCGGAGTTGTTTGGTTCAGGCCGGATCATCCATCATCCGCTGTCAAGACACACGGACGCAAGGAAAACAGCACACAAGGCAATCTACCTTCTGTCTCGTCCACGGGGGTGGGGGGGGGGCTTCGAGAAGAGACTAGACGGGGGTGGGGGGGACTATTAATATTAAAATCGTGGCTTTTTACATCGGATCCTTCCCTTTTCCTTGAAAAAAAAAGGCACGCTGTTCGTGAGGAAAAAGGAAGCCAAAACGCAGCAACAAGGCGAGAATTAGACAGTAACTGTAAAAAAAAAAACGCCGTACAACAAATCAGAATTAAAAAGTGCAATTTCAGCACGTAAAAATGGGCCTCAAAGCTAAAAAAAACTAATTCAAGATAAATACCATTATCACAGCTAGTTTTTTACTTTTTAGAAAATAGTATTTTCATTTTTCAAACATTTGACAAATCTACATTGTACTTGTTTTCCCTAGAATTAACAACTACAAATATATATAATGTGTATTTTTTATTTTTTTTTTAAAAGATTTGTCAATAGTTTTTCGTTCTGTGGTGCTTGAACACGAAAAAATGTTTCGCGAAGAACTAGTCCGCATTTACAATACAAATGAAAATGAGTAAATGTTGCGGAAATAATACATTGAATTCATTTGACGGCTTTTTCCAAAAGGAAATAAATGAGTCTATTGGCAAAAAAAAAAGGAAAAACAAAATAAATTGTGTTTTTCACCACATTACATTGAACATTTGGGGATGTGCACGTGCGTGACTTAAAAAAAAAATAAAAAATTATAGGCCCATATTAACCAAATAAATAAAACAAGCGTGCAATTTTGAAAGGTTTGGGGAGCTGCTTTTCGACGAATCTCAAAGCACGAGTGAGAGACAAAATACAAGCCATAGAAAACAGTGTGAGTGTGAGAGAGAAAAGAGTGTGTGTGAGAGAGCGAGTAGGCCTGCTGGAGGCTGAAGATGCTGCACTGCAGTAATCAAAGTGGTCGACAGGCGTCGCTGCCAAACGCTTGAACGACAGCAGCGCGTTTGCTCCACTTTTTCCGCTGCTGCTTTTCTTTCAAAACAATTTCTACAATTAAATTGTGTTTAGTCCATATTTTTAAGTGGACATACATTTAAAATAAAATCACTTGTAAGGAGAATTTCATTATTTTTGTTTTAAATATTCTTTTTTTTTAACTGTCACAATGTTCATTTATATATGCATGTATATTATGCATTTATTTATTTTAGCAGTTTTTTTCAGAAGACAGTTTTTTTTCCCCTGTAGCCTGTAATTGTTTTTTTTTTACTGATTTATTTTTAACATTTTTAAAATGGTATATTTTTAAAGAGCTGGACAGCCAAGATATTTTTCTACATAACTCCAGATAACCATCTTACATTAATTGTTTTACATTTAAAAAAAAAAAAAGTTTCATATTGTTGCTGTTATTTTGAAATTTGCCATGTTTTTAAAAAGGAGAATTTTTAGACAGCTTTTTAAAGAATTATATATATATATATATATATATATATATATATATATATATATATATTTATTTATTTATATATACTTTGCATAATTGATCAAATACTGACTAAACAAGGATGATGTCATTATTTACTTTGCCTTATAGTTCATTTTGAATCTTATTCAAAATAATGTTTTGCATGATCACTCATGTTTTCTTAAAAAAAAAAAAAAAAAAAAAAAAAAAAAAAAAAGGCAAACAAACAAATTCTGCCAGAATGTAAACTTCGGAGCACATCTTTTTTTCTTTTCATATTGTTTTTAGTCATTTTGAGTGCTAAATAAAGCTTTTCTGTAGAAATAACCTCCTTCGTGCCTTAAGCATGCACACTCAAATGTAAACATGATCCATATGTAAGAAGCAAATGTTTTCTTTGTCAAAAAATATATTACTTAAGTTGTGCAAAAAAAACAAAAAAAAAACTCAATTGTATAAATGGAAATGAAAACATACAACAATAACAACCTGCTGCAATATGATGGATAACACACAAGTTAATCAGGCAAAAATCTACCAAAAATCCAAAATGAAATATTTATTACAGCGTTTTGTGACTGAACACCTTTTAAAACAATACGTCACAGTCCTCATACAAGTATTTTTTTTTCTATTTTTGTTGTTATGTTTAGGTTTTTTTTTTTTTATTTGTTTGTTTTTTTTGACAAAGCTTTTAAGGGAGACGGCATCTTATCTTCTAGAGAGGAACACGTGCTGAGAAAACAAACAAAAAGCAAAAAACAAACAAAAGAAACGAGAGAAGAGGAAGGAATTCATGGACATATACAATATCAATGCCACAGCAGATCTGAAACTAGCAAAAAACATTCGTTTTCAATTGAGGTAAACACATAGAATATCTAACAGGAAACAATTAATAGACTTGAACTCTGTACGAAGTTTGTTACAATAGTCTCTCAGCTTTTTTTTTTTTTTTTTTTTTTTAAGTGTGTGTTGTTTCAACCCCCCAAAAAGCATTGAGTTCATAATTTAAGTGTTTTTTTTTTTCTTTTCTTTTTTTTGGTGCATGATAGCTTCTCTCCAGTGCTGCACAATCAACATGTGTGTCCGTGTACGTGTTTCCACTTTTCTTCCCCCTTCTTCCTTCACTCGGCTCTGTAAGAATGAGAGTCCCGAAGTAGAAAAAACATAAAAATAATAGTATAAAAAACCAACACAATCCAGTGCTTGGGCAATTTTAAACAATGTTTTTTTTTACCTTTAAAAACATTCATTCAAGAGCCTTTTGAGTAAAAAAAAAAAAAAAAAAAAAAAAAAGGCATGAGAAATCTTCAAGGGTGTCCTCTAGCAGCCTTTTCCCATCATGCCTTGGGGGTGGGGGGTATTTAGGACCTGGTGGCCCCTGTTGAAGCCTTTTGAGATGTTCCATCTTCTTCTTTGTTGACTTTAGTGCTGTGCTGAGAGTCCTCCCAAAAGGGTTAAATCCTAAAAAAAAAAAAAAAAAAAAAACCTAAAAAAAACAAGTTTTAACTTATTTACCTATATAATTTTTTAATTATACTACAGTAGTTATAACTCTTGGAGTTTGTTTTTTCCTTTTTGAAAGTCTTCCAGAGTGATGGTTCTTTCTCTTTTTTGAAGAAGCGCCACATGAAAAGAGTGTTTGGAGTTTTTTTTTTTTTTTTTTTTTTTTTTTTTTTAAAGCCCAAGACTTTACAAAGTCAGCTTGGTCCTCCGCTCGGGTGAAAATGTAACAAACGTTAGGAACAAACAAACAAAAATAATCGTGGTTGTCACAGTTTGTCTGGAATTCTTCAGTTCTACTCCGAAGGCTTTTTCGATTGTTACTCTTAGAAAAGAAGTCTCAAAAAATGGTGCCGCTGCTTTTTTTTTCTCTCTCTCTTCCTTTGATTCAAAAGTGGCCGCGGCAGTCGCGCGAAAAAAAGTTTCCCTTCTGGCTGTCAGGCGTGGATGTCCAGGCCCGCTCCTGCAGTGGTGGGGTCCATGGGCGTGAGCAAGGGGGGTCTGTGCGCGGACATCCCCGGGTGGGACGAGGAGGGTCCTCCGTGCATCAGCATGGCGTGGTGAGTGTGGTGGGGGTACGAGTGGAGCGGTGGGGGCACGTGACGGAGCTGGCCGGGGTAGGAGGTCATCTGACGGGGGTTGCTGTAAGGGGCCATGCTCACGCCCATAGGACCGCTCTGAGGTACGTAGTCGGCCGGCACGCCTGGCAGACCTGGCAAAGAGAAGGCGGAAACACGTCAGTACTCGTTTGGATTTTGTTTATTTATTTTTATTTTATTTTTATTTTTTCTGACACGTCTACCAAAATTCAAGATCCCTAGCAAAACTGCTTTGGGGAGCAGAATTTTCAAAACAAGACAACTTCATCTCTAATTGGCACCTGGAAAAGGCCAAAATGACCACAAAATGGCCACCTAAACTCAAAATGGCTGACTTGCTGTGTCTTTTGAGACATGGGTTCTTCAGACTTTTTTGTGGGTCTCCTCATAATAGACATCCATCCATCCATTTACTTGACCACTTATTCCTCACAAGGGTCGCGGGGGGTGCTGGCGCCTATCTCAGCTGGCTCTGGGCAGTAGGCGGGGGACACCCTGGACTGGTTGCCAGCCAATCGCAGGGCACACAGAGACGAACAACCATCCACACTCACAAGCACACCTAGGGACAATTCGGAGCGCCCAATTAACCTGCCATGCATGTCTTTGGAATGTGGGAGGAGACCGGAGTACCCGGAGAAGACCCACGCGGGCACGGGGAGAACATGCAAACTCCACCCAGGAAGGCCGGAGCCTGGACTCGAACCGGAGTCCTCAGAACTGGGAGGCGGACGTGCTAACCACTCGACCACCGCGCCGCCCTCATAATAGACATGTCTACCAAAATTCAAGCTGCCAAGTGAACCCGGCTTTGGGGGCTGAATTTTCAAAATCCACACTTCATCTCTGATTGACACCTGAAAAGGGCCAAAATGACTAAATTAAAATCAACATGGCTGACTTCCTGTGTCTTTTGTGGCATGGGTTCTTCAGACTTTTTTTGTGGGTCTCCTCATAATAGACACGTCTACCAAATTTCAAGGTGCCAAGTGAAACTAGCTTTGGGGGCTGAATTTTCAAAACAAATACTTCATCTCTGATCGACACCTGAAAAGGGCCAAAATGACTGTAAAATGGCCACTTAAAACCAACATGGCTGACATCCTGTTTCTTTTGTGGCATGGGTTCTTCAGACTTTTTGTGGGTCTACTCCTGATAACTTAGCACACCACCTAAATTTTATGTTACCAAGTGAGACTGGATACACAGTCTGAATCTTTTTTTTGCAAGTATTGTCATGGCTCTTTTTTGCTTGTTTGTTGTAAACAGCAACATGAATCCGGAGTACATGGGGGTGGAGGGCCAGAGGGGTTGGTGGTGGTGGTGATGGGGGGGTGGGGCTCCTGCTGGAGCCAGGGGGCCTGGTTCTGGGTCCGGGTCTGGGTTTGCGGGGCCGGCCCGCTTTGTAATGTGAACCCCTGGGGGATTAGAAGCTGTAATAGGAGGGGAGAGGTCGGCGCAAGGTCACTAAGCATGCTCGCTCGCTGCATTCCTGCACCTTAGTACACTGCAATTAAGAAATGACACTGGAGGGCCCTTGTGAGGGGAAGAGGAGGACACGGCGGCGAGGAAAGGTGGGCTGGTAGGGGAGGGGGGGGCGGGGGTGTTTGTGAGATTAATGACCGGTCTCATTGGCTGAGAGCTTGGCCCATTTTCCAATATTCCGCCGTTGCATGTCACATCATTGCAAATGCACATATTTGTGAGAGCAGCTCTCTTAAAACCTCACTACCGGGGTCATAAAAGAAATAAATCATTCAAGGCGAAGAAGGGGGGGATGGGGGGTTTCTATGGGCACGAGGTGCCCCTTTGGCCTCCATATAACCTGGAGCAGCTCCTGTTAAAAGGCCCAGCAGATGTTTTTTGACACTGTAAACTGCAAGAAGCTGCAGTCGTTGCGTTAGGTAGAACCCCCTCCCTCAACACTTCGTTATTAACAAGAGTGTTACGCACAGACAATACCGGACTCTGGCCCGGACCTCCTTGTTACGGCACAGTGCTCGACAACCGGCCGTAATTAAGTAGCCGGCCGGAGCATATTGTGCGGCGCCGTAATCAAATCAAGAGAGAATAATATTCCTCTGCATTAAGCTATTAATGTAATTGGTCATGAAGCGTATAAAAGTGCCCCGGCGTAATTAAATAGTCTCAAAATTATACGGCCCCGTATTAAGAATTAGCCAACCTGAGCAAATGTTGTCGCTGTGCGGCTGTTTTAGGGAACATTGCTTCCGGATTTTTCAACCCCCCCCCCCAAGCCACTTTCGCCACCTCCAGCAGATGAGTGAGAGACAAAACAGACGAGAGAAAGAGAGGAGGTAAAAGACCAGAGGGGTGAAATGATCTCTGTCGGTGGAATGGCGTCTTTGACCCGTCGGAAGGAACCCAGTCGGGCCATTTGCATATAAAGGCTTCTTTTAATCAAGGTAAGTGCTATTATATTGTGGCTCATTGGCCAGCGCGCGGCTTAGGTGTTAAGATAAAATAGCCTCGGAAGCCCCGCCGCCGCACCGCCCCCGGACGCTCTTTGGGGTGTGATATGTCTCCGTTTTTCAAATGTCAGCGCAGCAGTGGCTCTGTGTGGCCACCTTCATCAGGCTGACTCCATTTCCATGCATTAGTGTGTGAGCCTCGTAAATTCATCTAAAAAAAAAATGGCGGTGGAAGAACTTATTGCTGTCTGGCTTGCGTGTAAGTTACAGATTCAGAATTCCAAGGTAGTATAAACAGATGATAAAAGACATTACAGTCATGTCACACATCACACTAACAAAGTAGTCGATTTCCTCCTTGCTCCCAAAGTGTAGTTTTTTACTACCTCACCATGTTTGTTTACCTCTGCTTGAGTATTTCCGGTGCCAGACGCACAAACTTATATATTTGCATATTATATACTCGCATTTTCGCCAGAGACGAAGATAACGTGAAAACGCATCGGCGAAATCAATGTATTCGTTAGGATCTCTTAGCGAGTGGCAACGTAAGATGGCCGCCGCACGTGCACGAAGTTCCTGCACTCAAAAGAACAATGATCCGTTCAAATGAGGTATTCCGATTGCATTTATATGACCATTTGGATTAGACAAGGGTTTTTGTTTTCGTGTTTTTGCGCATTTACAAGGCCTTTTAAAGGGACAGCACCATGAGAAATCAACTTTTTGGAGCTTTTAGCCGTGTTAAAATGCTAATTCCTCACCAAAATCATAACCGAAGTGGTGTTTTCCTCCATTCCCCGCTCTCTCCAAGCACCAGCCCCTCCCAACCTGAGAACACGAGTTGTTGGCACTCTTTGACATCATAAGGTGCAGACCCATCCCCGCAACGCCTCTGCGGACTAAACCCGCACCCACTTTTTCTGAGACCTCCATGGAACAGTGATGTGTAAACTACAAGTAAAATTTTTGCACTATTGAACCTAACTGAACAAATTCTATAGTGGTTAGTGTGCTTGCTCTGTAAGCAGCAAGTCCCCGGTTCAAGACCAGCTCAGCTTCTTCTTTCCTCCTCCACGATTTCTTGCAGCAAGGAGCTGTTTTGTTTCAAATATTCATTGAAGAATTGATAGCTTCATTCAGAGGAGTGCTCAAACTCAGAGCTCCAACAGCAGACTGCAGTTGGCTCGTCGGGGGCGTGGCAATCAAACAGGGAGAGGTGTGGTTATACTGAACTATAGGAAACTAACCAGCAAAACACCTAATATTTTATTAAAAATATATATATATACATTGCCAAAGATAAGATTTAATCATTATATGCCTATAGTTAACTGTTGGAAGGGCTTAAAATACCGTGGTGTAATCACTATAAAACACAAATATTGCCAATCCTTATCTTATCACAACAGTGTTAGCTCCGTATCCCCTAGTGGGGAAACGCTGCATGTAATATTTGTGACATTGATGGCATGCCGTGAGAATTTCCTAATGTAAAATATGTGCCATGGCTCAATAAAGATTAGAAAACACTGCATTAGTGTGTCTGTCTTTGAGCCACTATGCTTCAGGCTCATAAATTTATCTCAATGACTCAATGGTGGGGTACCCCACCAAAGTGTCCCACCCAACCCCCCGCCCCCTCCCACCCCGTCCCCATCCTGAGCCTTAAGTTGTCACCGTCCAGTGAAGAATAATCAAAACACATCACTGCTCAAAACAAACCCCCCGTGAAGGATGGGGCCATGCCACCCCCCATCCAGGCCCGTATATCTCATCGCGGGTGGGGATGGCTGGCGGGGGGTGGGGGCGTAATGTACTGCGATGTTCCCATCTTTGCATATAAGATAATTTGGGCATCAATCCTTTCCTGGACAGATTTATGTCACTCCGAGGACAGTTTCACTTCTCTTCTTTATCGCTTCACTGGAGCCTGCTTAATTCCCCCCCCCACAACCACAGCCCCTTGTCAGCCCATTCCCCAGGAGATGTTATTTTTTCCCTAAATGTCCGACATTTGCATCCTCGTCCTTTAAGGGGGGTGGGAAGAGCGATGGCGCTGTTGCGATAAATAAATGCTCCGTTCCTTGCACTGTCCTCTCTTCTTGTTGTCTGGCGCCACAAGTCCCGTCCCTCTCCGTCCCGGGACGGCCCCAGTCTCCTTTTTTCCCAAGTTAATTCATCTTTAACTACTCCCCATGCCTGCCTCCCATCGCGCTGAAAGCATCCTTTAAAAAGCCCCGGGAGGTCCGAGGGTGAAACGGTCCCAAGCTGGGAAAGAAAATGAAAGATAAAAAAGATAAAGAGCCCAGTACTTACTTCCCCCTTTTTCTTTGCGTTTTTGCTTTACAAGATGGAGGTTACATGTAGTGCCATTGCCCATCCATGCCCATATTCATCCCCATTCCACTCATAGGCCCTGGGAAGAGGAGAGAAAATGCCAGAGGAGAGTCAGCCGGAGTCGGAGACACGACAGGTTAGCTCCAGATGAAAGGACGAAGGAAGAGGAGACAAGAAGTGATCATTCGGGGTGGGAATCGGATTAAATATAAAGAATGGATACAATAACCCAACAATTATTTGTAAATATTATCTTGTATTTTTTTCAAACGGTAGAGAGTATAACAGGAAGTTAAACTAACGTGCTAACGTCTGTAACCTGTGTAAAATGGTGCTAATTTAATTAGCCAGGATAAACTGACATCGACTTTGCTAACCATTAGCCCTGCTAGCGGGTGTTGTTTACTTTAAGTAAACTGGTGTTTACTAAGCTAACTAAGGTAAACCCATGCTTGCTTCACTGGCCTGATTATACTTGAGCTAACTTCATTAGCCCCGATAGACGTGTGCTAACTTTGCTAGCTTGGGTAAACTTTTGTGCCAACTTTACTAGCCTGGTGATAATGGTAACTGCTGGGCTAAATTGGGGCTAACGTGACTTGCTTGGGTGAACTCGCACCTAATTCATTACACTGGGTCACCTGACTAACTTTTGAACCTCAGATAAACTGGTGGTATATTTGGTAGCTTGTCAGGTGCTTTTGTCACTAGCCTGGATAAAATTTAACTTTTATAGCCTGTATAAAGTCATGCTAACTAAATTCACAGGCCAGAGTAAACTGGTGATAACTTTTGCTAGCCTCACTAAATTCACGCTAACTCTGCTAGCCTCACTAGCCAACTACACCCGCCAGGATAGGCAGGTGCTAATGCTACTCGTTTGAGCAAACCGGCGCTACATTCATTAGGTTGGCTAAAAGCTAGCCTGTTTTAAATTGGGTCAAATGTTCTGATTAAATTTGCTAATTATACAAGCCTGGATAATTTTGTGAAAATTTCACTAGCCCGGGCAAACTGGTGTTAACTTTGCTAGCTTAGGTAAACGGATGCTATCTTTGCTAGTTTGGATAAACTAGTGTTTAACAACTTTGCTAGCCTGTACAACTTGTGCAACATCTCCAGCCTGCTTATAATTTAACAAGGCTGTGTAAACCTCACAAACCTAGGTGCTAGCGTTGCTAGCATGGGTAAAATGTTGCTAACGGATTACTCTTCCCATCCCGAATGATGATGTTGAAAGTTATCGTATGTGGTCGTATTTGTTGGACTGGAGGAAGAACAATAAGCCACACCAGATGTTTTGAACGGCAACATTGTGCGACCATGTTGTGTGTTAGCTGTTAGCCTAGCAGCTCTCATGCTGGATTACGGAGTAGGCACAGTTGACCGGCAAGAGAGTGAAGTGGGGAGGTTTTAGAGGGCTGGTCGTGGACTCACCGCCCGGTCGGATCCCCATGTGCTGCTGGCCGTCCAGCACGAAGCTGCCCATGGGCTGGCCCTCGGGACTGTACGCTGCTCCTTGGCTCACTGAAGGATCAAGAAGAAAACCTGATTGTAGTCAACACGCGGGCATGAGAAAAAATAGGGAGGAGGTGGAGGAGGATCGGGGAAGGAGGAGGAGGGTGGCAGAGGAGGAAGAAGAAGAAGAAGAGAAAAGACACCAGACAATCAGCAATTGTCTCAGCTTCCAGCCCAAACATACTGTAAGACATTGTGCTTATGTTTGTGCACTGCAGTGAGTAACTCGTGACACGCACACGCACGCACACACACATGCACTGTTACGTTATGACATGCTCATACAGCGCAGACATTGTTCTTCGAGGGCAAAGAAAGCATACAACGAGGCCTTCCTATCATAACAATTCAAGAGGCAACATGACTCATAATCGGTATCGTTCTTGTCTTTTATTAGCCCAAATGCACCTACGCGAATTATCTCGGATCATCTGCAACTGGCAGGGATTAGGGAGGGCGAGCTGTTAGTCATGCTAATTCATTAAAGAGATCTTTAATTGGGATAGACTGGATGTAGGCTAACAAAGATTCCATACAGCAATCAGAGGAAGCTAAACAAACAAAATACAAATGGTTGCTTATGCGAATCATTTATGCTAATCATCCCCAAAAAGAAGGTGTCTGATATGATATTAGAGCCCAGAAGTCAAAATATGCAGTTAGGCATCCAAAACTGCATAAAGCTAGGATTTAATTAGCCAATAGATGTTTTAAAAACAGCCTTTTAAAAAAAAACAAAAAAAACACATTACAACATAAAACAGATAATGATGTTCAAACATTCTCCTCCTCCCCACCAAAAAAACTGGCCGATTTTGATCACAAATTTTCCAATTTTCTGACATTTACAGACCAAAGCAGCAACTGAATCATAAACCAGGGTTATTGTGGTTTGGGAATTTTTCATTTTAGTTACTTTTTGAGTTCATTTTGATTTTTTTTTTTTTTTTTTAAGTTAGTTTTAATTAGTTTTCAGGGTGCTTTTGTTTTTATTAGTTTTAGTTATTTAATATATGCTTAGTTTTAGTTAGTTTCAGTATTAGTTTTAGGTTTTTTTTGTTTTGTTTTTTTAAATTTGTAATACTTGTGTGCAATATTCAAAAAACACCATGGGAGCGATGTCCTCTGAAGGTGCTTTTCGATTGGCTGCTGCTAGATGACGTCACTTCTGTGTGACACACTTCCAAACATCCTTATTCCGGATAATAACAAAATATCTCCACTTAAAATCACATTTAAAATCATCCCCAAAGCCTCATGCATGAAATACATTCATAAAAATAAAAATAAAGTAATTAAATAATAAATTAATTACCAAAGGCGCAAACCAAGGAAATTTATGCATTATAGTTTGAGTTAATTTTGGAAACATTCAATTTGTTTCAGTTAGTTTTCCTTTTTTTTCCTAAAAAAAAAAAAAAAAAAAAGCTTTTTGTTGTTAGTTTTAGTTAACTAAAATAAGCTTGATTATAACTCATTTATCTATTTGAAAAAATGTCCTGTTTTGAAATAAAGGATGGAATTATTATTATTAATTTTTTTTATCAGATTGACAAAATAATTGATATTAACCGATTACATGGAGTTGAAAAAAAAAAATCCACTATAAAGGTTCTGTGGACAATATTTAGTTGTTTCGGAATCCACAAGGACGTAATCCACTCCTGCCAGTTTGGAATTGGATACAAATGTCGCACAAAAGTCGATTGAAAACAGCCATAAATGAAGGGCCTGTTGAATATTCAAAAGTGTTCTCCAGGCACTTCCAATAGGAAATCTCCAATTAGAGTGCGCACATTGAGAAGATGGTCTGCGGGGGTAACTTGAGGTAAGACGCTTCCCCCCCTCTTCTTAAGAGAAACTGGGCAACAGTGTGCATGCGAGTGGGATTTTTGGAAAGGACATCTTCACACCAGGGGGGGCTTTGGGGGAGAAGAAGGAGGAGGGAGGAGGAGGAGGAGAAGAAGAAGAAGAGTGCTACTGTATCCATTCTTCTTTTTTTTTTTTTACCTGCTCGATTCGACTGGTCAATCATGGGCTGTACTATTCTTCTCCTGGCATTAATGAACCTGGCAGAGACAGAAGAAGAAGAAACAGACGTTAAATCAGGCCGACATTCACGCCGGCCACACACACAAATACAACAACAAACAAAAGGCCGATTGTGCGGCGACTTGGGAACCAAGCGAGGGGACACGTTTAATGTTCCTTATGATCTATTCCCCCCTCGTTTAATAAAGCTTTTGATTACGTCGGGTTGCCACGGGCGCCGGGGAGACATTCCTCAAGTATTAGCTGCCGCTCGGGCGCAGGCGGGGGGGGGGGGCCTTTGGCGCTGGCACATCCCTTTCTGCCGCCGTCTTTTTTTTTTTTTTTTTTTTAAATTTCCCCTCGCAGACACTTTGGCCCTGCACACGCCAACTTCTCTGCGGCTCGTTCGCTCGTCTAACCCCCGCGCGGGGATGCCCCTCGCAGGGACGGGAGAGGAAGCTTTAATGAAGCAACGTGGAGGATACACATGCTTCCTTTCAGGCCTTCCTTCCACTCAATGGGAGCACAACTCAAGGGGAGGGGCGTCTCCAGCTGTCCAGAAATGAGGACAGTATCGGGATGGCCGCAAGTGTTTCAATGTGGACTTTCCCATCATTTTTTTTTTTTTTTTTTTTTTTTTTTTTTAAGCCAATCGTGCCTTTTATCAGGGGCGTAGCTAGAATGTTTTTATTGGGGGGAAAGGGAGGGGGGGCACATTATGTAGACATGTACAATCTAATGCAGCTTTTTGTGAAAACATCAACACAAACCCGTCAATGGGACCCTTTTTCTGGATGTATTGTTGGAGGGAGGGGGGTTCTGCCCCCTTAACCCCCCCCTTTCCAGCTGTCCATAAATGAGGACCAGGCATGGGCCACTTTCACGTGGTGTAGTGATGTCAGCGAACCCATCAATTAGACCGTCTGAAGTTTTATTACCAGCCTTAGCAGCAAATAATCACAGTGCCACTAAAAAAAAAAAAAAAAAAAAGAAAGCCTTTCCAGTGTGGTGGATCTGGTGGGGTCATGTTGAGGTGACTGCCAGCCAGGGGTGACCTTTTAACTTCTTGGGGGCTGCGTAAAACACAAGCTGGCCACTGGATTATTATTATTTTACACACCGTCTAATCCACATCCATAAAAGAAAAAAGAAAAAAAAGGTGCTGCAGGTATACGGCCATGTGGTTGATATTAACGAGAAAAGGTGGTTTCAAATCACGAGTGTCAGGTACGGAATGGTTCAAGAGGTGGTCATTAGCGTAAAGGCAGCGCTGGAACCAATTTGGGCTCCTAATCCCCCGTGAAGTCCTGATACCTGCCTTCACCTTCCCCCATGAACTTTAAATGTTGCTAATCTGCTCGCTTCCAAGCGCCATACTTACAGGGACATGGAATGAAGAAGAGAAAGGGAAGGTACGCATGGGTGGAAAAATACCGAATCACTGAGGGGTACTTCAACATTTTAAAGTGAAAGTAATGATGACAGCGGTAGCAAAGGAAAAGGTGGAATAATGCATTCGGACTCACAGGCAAGTTTTTCTGTAACTTTGGTCTTTTTCTTTGAGGCCATCTGAATCCTGCCCTGCATTCTCTTTGGGTCCAAATTCCGAAGGTCACCACACTGGATTTAAAAGCATTTACACTTGGGGCTGACCTTACTTCTATCGACAGAGCTCATTCCAGTTGTGTGCAGCACAACATCTAAATGCTGCTTCACCATGTTTGTTTTGAATAATAGGCATCACTAACTGACCTGTGTCTACAGAAACCTACTAGGTTTATATTCACTTACCAGTTCTTTAAAGGAGTCACGACCTAAGCCATTCAGTGATTTACAGAACACTGAATTTAAAAATCTATTTAAAAAAATGAACATAAATATTTTTTTGGGGGGGGGGGGGGGGGGGGGCATATTATCAACTAAATAAATAAAATTACATATGACATTAAAAATAAGAAAATCACTAAACAAAAACTATTGGAAGCCTATTCCATTTGTGTGCAGCATAACAGCTTTATTCTGCTTCACCGTGTTGGCTTTGAACACTAAATGCCACTAATTGACTCGAAACTGCAGACCTCAGAGCCCTGCTCGGTTTATATTCCCTTACCAGTACTTTATTGTAATCAGGGCCTAACCCATTTAGCAATTTACAGACCACTCCAGAATTTTAAAATCTGTAAAAAAAAACTAAAAAAAAAAAAAAAAAAAAAAACTGAACGCAAATACTCTGAAAGGGGAAAAAAAGAAAATATAATCAACTAGCTAAATACAAATACATATTACATTAACAATGAGAAAATCAATAAACAAAAAACATTGTAAGCCTATTCCATTTGTGTGCAGCATAACAGCTTTATGCTGCTCCACCGTGTATGCTTTGAACTCTGAGCATAACTAATTGACTCGAAACTGCAGACTTCTGAGCCCTGCTCGGTTTATATTCCTTTACCAGATATTTAATGTAATCAGGACCTAAACCATTCAGCGATTTATAGACCAGCCAAATTTTTAAATCTATTTAAAAAAAAAACCTGAATATAAATATTCAGAGGGGGGAAAAAATTCAACTAAAATACAAAAAAGAAAAAAAAAAAGGAAAAAGACTATAAAATATGTTGACAGTTGAAAAAAAGTCTGTTTTGAAAAATGGGGTCGCTCATGTGGACCTGTCTATTCTGCATGTAACTGCCTGGAACTTGGCCTTCAGTCTCCTGTTGGAGAACTGTCAAAACATTTGCATGCAGGCAATAAAAAGTCATAATAAAAAGGAAGAAAAAAAGTTACACGCGCACTCCAATGCTACTCTTGTGCAGCAGCATTTCTCTCATTTCTGGCTGACTCCACCACTCGCTCTCTTTCCTTCCTCGACAAAGTCGTCAAACTAGTGACCTCACTCCTGATTGGCCGGCTTCTCCCCCGCCGTCTTTGCGACGATTGGCCTTCTCCCTCCCTCCCCTCTCACATTTCTCCGGCTGGGCCCGGCTCCAGGGAGAGTGCTGCTTTGGCATGATGATTTCTCAGCGAAGGAATGCTAACAACAGGAGCCAGTTAGCAGGTGTGGCTTTGAGTCACTTAACCAGAAACAAGACCATTGTGACATGCGGAGATTTGGAGATACGCGTGTGGAGCAGCTATTGTGGAAACAATGCCTTCTTTGCACATTTGGATTGCATTACACCGCAAAATAGGGGCCGGCTGTGTGATCCATGAGTAGATTTTTAAGCATGTTTATGTGCTGCTGTGTAAGCCCTTCTGGGCTGTTTTCGCCAATTGCAAATTCAAAGAAAGTCCTTTGCAGCAAATACAAGAAAATGATGTCAATCATACATATGTGTTTAGAGCAATGGTGGCCCAATTACGGCCCAGTGGGCTGTTTTCGGCTCGCCAACCATTTTCTAGCGGTCCTCATCTTTAAAAAAAAATAAAAAAATAAATACTTTTGACACGGCCTACAACTACCTTTAATAATAATAATAAATTTGACTTTTAGAGCTTCTCTAGATATTCAAAAAATGTATATATTTATAACTAAAATAGTAACATTCCTGCTTTATTTCTAAATATGGAGATCTGTTCAGGGCAGGGGCGGATCTACTCTAGTGGGATACAGAACAGCCCCCCCCCCCCCCCCCCCAAAAAAAAATCATGAAAAATCCCAAACTCTTTGCCTTATGACCTTTAATAAAGTGATAATATTATCTAAAGAAAAACATAATTGCTGCATTCATTGGCTTTAGCATTTTCATTGACGTCGGACAATGTCAAAGCAGCCCGTTAAGGAAAATGTTTGGACACCCCTGGCTTAGATTGTAGAAAGAAGTACAAAAAAACAACATAATGTACAGTTAGGGTATGCTAAAGAGACAGGTGATATTGCATAACTGCTGCAAGGTTGTTTTAGCCAATCAGAGACCAGTTAAAAGAACTGAAATTGCAACTAATTGGCTTTACCTGCCTATGAAGTTAGAAAGCAATTTAAAAGACAATGGTGGAAAAAATATTGAATGTGAGTCTTTGTTTTTACATTACATAATAAAAAGTTAGAAAAAAAACTGAAAAAGTATTATCTAATGTCACGAAATAGTGATAAACTTTGTTTTTGTTGGAGTATTTTCCCTAAAAGTCCGTTTCAATGACCTAAACTACAGTTTGCACGTGGACGGCTATCTAGAAAAATATACAATTTGAAAGTCGACTGACACGCACACTGAGCGTAAGACAACATTGTGTGCCGACTCGGCTACTTAACAGGCCGCCCCCCTCGTGCGTGAGCCGATATTAGTAGCCGAGGGACGTCGTGTTGATCCAGCCTAGCCGAGACCTCGTGTCAAGTGGGCTCCCGCTGTCCTGGCTCCATCATTCATACCCTGACTGTTATTTCCCCCCCGTGCGCCCCGCACGGCCACGACGCTCCGAGCGCTCGTAAACTGCGGACTGTTGTCCGTCTCGGCGCGTGCGTGTACAGTACATCCTTGTGTCATGCCTTTTTAGGGCACGTCAACGTGCTACTGTAAGTCCAAATGGCGGCTACGTGTACGGTGAAGAATGTGCTGACACACATGGCAGACGCGTGTGCACGCATTCGCACGTATGCGTGAAAAGTACAGTTAGCATTTGGGGAACATTTTTGCATAAGCGGCCTGAAAATGTGCTTGATGGCTTAATTTTAGCACGAAAAATGTAATCGAATAAATATTATCAAACGGCAACGGTTGTGAAAGCAATTTAAAATATCATTGACATGCTAATAGACAATTAGCATCAAGTTCCAGCAGTGATATTCCTTCAATAATGAAAACTCACAAACTTTCTTCTACTGTTTTTATCTATTTTATATCGCATACCACACCACACTGCCCCTAAGGGACAAAGACGTGCACAACAGGAACAGCCGGGATTAATTTTGCTATTCATAGCTATTATTTTAAAATGTACTTTCTGTTTGTTCATTCAAAGTTTTTCAAGCCATTAGACTTAGACTTAGACTTGACTTTATTGATCCCTTTGGGATGGCTCCCTCTGGGAAATTTACATCTCCAGCAGCAATGAGAACATATAATAAATATATAATAATATAATAATAATAATAAACTAAAAAAAAATTCAATCAATCAATAAATAAGGTTAGTACACCAGTGATCGAATTAATAATAATAATAATAATAATAATAATAATAATAATAATAATAATAATCACCATCTAGTTATCGCACCACGCAGTCCCCTAAAATAATTTTTTCCATTTTTTTTAACCTGTTAAAAATCCCAAACCCTTCACCCTAACCGGATATTTCAGAGTCCAGTGACGTTGTCAGGAGACCAGAGGAAGGATCAAAGGAAATCCAGCACCAACCAGATACAACCTACCACCCACAGAGTTCCAAAACCAGCATCTTTCACCAACCCCAGAAATATCTCAATTCCAACAGATTAGGGAGACCTCAAAAGACCAGAGGAAAGACTAAAGAAAGGAAGAAAGGATAAGGATTGGGGATAAGGATGCGTAAGGGAAACCGGGTGCGCCGCCTACATTATGTCGGGACACTGAAGTCTAGCTCATAGAGTTTGGGGCAGGCTGTTTCAGAAGTGGTCCACATTAAAGAGCGGTGGACCCGCTAAAGCTAGCAACATCATTCCCGCACCCTCCCACCACCCTTCGCACACACTAGTTGGCTCTCTCCCGGGGAGAATGTACACATTCTGCTGCGTATCCCGAGGAATGACCTCCACACGACCCCCGAACCTTGCCTTTAATTATTTGTTTGAAGACAGCAAGGAGTTCCCATGCTGTGTGTGCTCTATAATACTGAGCAGAAGCAGGCAATAATAAGCTCCACCACCAGATGTAGATAATAAAAGGCACACTTTTCGGTTGTGTGAAGGTTCTGGCTGGGCTGAGGACACATTTCTGTAGTCCACAGTGTTGTGTACAGCACATGGTCAAAGCTGTGGGTCGAACCAGGAGTCACGGGTCCCCCACCCGTGGAGGATTCAGGGGTGGCGTCGATCTAAGCACACACCATTAACGTTATCAGCGAGGACCTCGATAAGCTCAATTGGCTTGACTCGGGTTTGATAAAAGATGCTCGAAGGCCGGGGGGTGGGGGGGTGTAGCCTCCAACTTGTCCAGCTGCCTCCTGGTTACTATGGCAACACAGGAAGCACAAAATAACAAAACATTTGTGAAGGGAGATATAGTGAAGGTTGATGGCAGCCAAAGTTTTTGTTTGCTTGTTTTTCAAGCATTTTCATCCACTTTTGTGGAAATTACTTTCTTCTGGCTTGTGATTGGATAAAATCGAGGCTCTATGGTTGGGTGCTGTAGCACCACCTTTGGTTGTCATTGGCTTTTTTATTATTATTATTACTGTACCTATTTTATTAAACCTCAGAGTAGAAAAAAAAATATGGAAAAAAATACTGTATATACATATACAACACTGAAATTAATAATAATAATAATAATAATAATAATAACAATAATAATAATAATAATAATAATAATAATAATAATAATAATAATAAAAAGTAAACAAAATATTTTACAATTTTTTATTTATTTATGTATTTATGTATGTATTTATTTATTTATTTATTATTTGTATTATTTTTATCATCAAATTTGGGAAAATATTAAAGAGAAAACTAAAACAAAATAAACTAAAAATAAAGCTGAAGTAAAAAGAATCCATTCATTAATTTTCTGTACCGTTTATCCTCACTAGGGTCGCTGGTGTGCGAATTGTAAGTTATATATATATATATATATATATATATATATATATATATATATATATATATATATATATATATATATATATATATATATATATATATATATATATATATTCATAAGAATAACAATACTTTAAAATAAACAATAAAATGCCTGAGTGACCACAGCTCAGAAAATATAATTAAAAAAAATAAAAATAAAATGCTATGAAATTAAATAATAATAAAACGTAAATAAAATACAAATGAAAATATGTTTATGAAGAAATGAATAAAAAATAATATATATTGTTTTTAAACAAACATTTTAATAACTAAGAAAACAAACTGAAATGGTCCTCTGGATGCTGCCATAGCTGCTTCTATATTTCAACTTCCAAATCAAAACTTCCACTGCAGTCAAGACAGGGTGTTTAAAAAAAATAAATAAAATACAATAAAATAGGCAGAAAGCGTCTGAAAAAGAAGCCGAGGAGACGAAGAGGTTGCGTTTATTGTAAGCAAGCACTCATTACGGCGCGGCCCTGCAGCGGGGCGGTCTCGGCCTACTGAACATCCAACGCTGATCCGCTGTAGTGACAACAAGACTGATTGAATCAGCACGCATGCAGGCCCGACTTAACGCTATCAGCTGATTTCATCGTACACTATCGCCGCAAATGTGACAAATGGCCGCGGGGGGGGATTGAGATTGGGATGTTTTTTGCGCTTCCGCCTTTTCTCGGGCTTGGAGCGGCGTAAGGCGGGTGAACATGACCTCACTGCCGTGTTTGATTTGGTGCAGATGTGAAGCAGAGCTAGAAGGCTGCTGATCTTTTTTTTTTTTTTTTTTTTAAGAAGGTTGAGGGTGAGGGCCCTCATTTGGGGCAACTGCTGTGTTTACATACCTCTCTCTCTCTCTTTCGCTCCCCCTTTCCATAGTCTTTTGTGCGCCTCTCAAAAGAGGGACTGTTTCACCTCTCCTTCATGGACTTTCACTGACCTGTTTTTCTTCCCCTTTTTATTACTGCGCTCATTGGCCTTTTGTGGCACCCCAGCAGTACCACGAGTGAGTCGCATTGGCCTCACTCCGGCTGTGGTCCCTCTACCCCCAAAAATAAATTGGGGAGTTGTTAAATTGTTGAAAAAAAACTAAATCAGATAAAGAATTATATATATTTGCAGTGCAAACTGGCAGGATTTAACGAGGAGCTAATTAAAATAAATCAATAGCACTGCGGCACGCTTTGCTCTCCCGCCTCTCGCTGTGCACTTTTTTTTTCCCTGACAGCCGCAATGCTTTTCTGCTGACGGATTCAATGTAAAAGTCAAGCTCTGCTTGGTATTGTAACGAACTGATGGGAATCTGTGGATTCATTAGAATTGTTTGGGGAAATTATCGGAACAATTCAAACATCCACAGCTAAGGCACAAGAGCAGGCTACGCTAAGGTTAGCATGTGATTGTATTTGGTCATTTCTAACCGTGTATCTTCAATAAATCAATGACCAATGCAGAGAATGATGTTCTCCCCTATTTCCATCTTGGAAGATGATAGTCTTTTTTTTCCCAAGAAGATACTGACCAGAAAAAAAGGGGGAATCTTGACGATAATACCGTAGCTAACAGGCTAAGCTAAATTTTGCTGACCACATATTTTCAAATGTGACAATAATGAAACAAGGACTTCCCTAATGTACTTCTCAGAAGAAATGTTTCATTCAAGAGGACCCTGTGGAGTATAAAATGTAGCAACAGTGTAAGCTAACATTAGCATGTGTGATTACTTTTGTCATTTCAAGCAGTGTATCTTCCTACAGACTGCATTTTTGGCTTATTTATGCTTTCAATTGGAACAGTACTAGGCCCACGACTGATGACATTTCACATATGATAAAATGGCCGAAAATGCCAATTGAGAAACAGGTTACGGAGCAAGAGAAAAAAAAGGATACGCTAATGTTAGCATTTTTTTGTTGTGTCTGGCCGTGTAGCTTAAAAACATCGCAATGATGAATCTGCCACTTCTCATTTGACATGGCCACCCCCCCATCCACCCCGTGTTGTTCTTTAACAGACATGATAGTTACAGTCGTGTTCTTTACAGGCAAGGTGAAAAGAATGGAGCGCGCCCAAGCCTGCCTGAGGAATCAACACACCTGTATGAAAGACGACCGATTAGAGTAAGCCAGCATGGCCGACTTGCCTCGGCACTGACAACTTTTTAAAGGGGGGGGCGATGTCTTGAACCCCCCCCCAAATATATATTTGTAGGTTTACATGAGGTTGCCAGGACTCGTCAGACCACATGCACAACTGGTCCACAGGGAGACCATCATTAGCTTCTCCCTGGATGTGGAGGGAAGACTTCAACCTATTTTTTTCTTCGCACACTCAGCCTGATTGGCTTCCATCCTGCTTGTAGCACTCCTTAAGGAGGGTTAGCATCCATTCACCTCTCAGTGCTATCAAACAACTTTGATTTCTCCGTCTGCATCTTTAATTTCCTCCTCCTCCTTCCTCTTTGTCTGATTCTTCTGGCGCTGCCTTTCATTCTTCTCTCCCGGCGTCGAGTGCCTGGTAATCGAGTGAGAGATTGTGCGACTCTGTGACCCGACACCCCTCCTCCTCCTCCCTTTTTTTTTTTTTT